>NW_028278219.1:27500-31834 GCF_059751315.1 Micrasema longulum | reverse complement strand
TCAGCAGCCGCGGTAATTCCAGCTCCAATAGCATATACTAAAGTTGTTGCGGTTAAAAAGCTCGTAGTTGAAATTGTGTCCTGCGGTGTCGGTCTACCGAATGCGGTACGACAGGCACGTCTGCGGGGCTTCTCGCCGGTGCGTCCACCGCCAGTGTGTTGCGGTCGTCCTCGCGGGCGGCCGCGCGCCGAGGCGGGCCGTCGCGGCTGTTTACTTTGAACAAATTAGAGTGCTCAAAGCGGGCTAACACTTGCCTGAATATTGTACGCATGGAATAATAGAATAGGACCTCGGTTCTGTTTTGTTGGCTTTCTGATACCAGAGGTAATGATTAATAGGGACAACTGGGGGCATTCGTATTGCGACGTTAGAGGTGAAATTCTTGGATCGTCGCAAGACGGACTAAAGCGAAAGCATTTGCCAAAGGTGTTTTCATTAATCAAGAACGAAAGTTAGAGGTTCGAAGGCGATTAGATACCGCTGTAGTTCTAACCATAAATGATGCCAGCCAGCGATCCGCCGAAGTTTCATAATTTTAACCCGGTGGGCAGCTCCCGGGAAACCAAAGCTTTCGGGCTCCGGGGGGAGTATGGTTGCAAAGCTGAAACTTAAAGGAATTGACGGAAGGGCACCACCAGGAGTGGAGCCTGCGGCTTAATTCGACTCAACACGGGAAAACTCACCAGGCCCGGACACTGGAAGGATTGACGGATTAACAGCTCTTTCTCGATTCGGTGGGTGGTGGTGCATGGCCGCTCTTAGTTGGTGGAGCGATTTGTCAGGTTAATTCCGGTAACGAACGTAACTCTAGCCTATTAAATAGACGTGCAACCGGTATCACAGGAGTCCGCGGGCGCGCATCTTGCGGCGTTCGCGTCGCGGAAGTGTGTTTCGCGGTCTTCACTACCGGCGTACAATGAAAATCTTCTTAGAGGGACCGGCGGTATATATAGCCGCACGAGATTGAGCAATAGCAGGTCTGTGATGCCCTTAGATGTCCTGGGCCGCACGCGCGCTACACTGAAGGGATCAGCGTGTCCTCCTTGGCCTAACGGCCCGGGTAACCCGATGAAACCCCTTCGTGATAGGGATTGGGGTTTGCAATTCTCCCCCATGAACGAGGAATTCCTAGTAAAAGCGAGTCACCAGCTCGCGTTGATTGCGTCCCTGCCCTTTGTACACACCGCCCGTCGCTACTACCGATGGATGATTTGGTGAGGTCTTCGGACTGGTGCGCGGAAGCTCGTCTCGGGCATCCGACGCGTCGGAAAGTTTGACCGAATTTGATCATTTAGAGGAAGTAAAAGTCGTAACAAGGTTTCCGTAGGTGAACCTGCGGAAGGATCATTTCCTGTGAAATATAATATAAAATGAATTTTCATTCTTTTATATAGTATAAATATATTTATACACACGCGCAGAGCGCAAAATAAGCAAACACTGCGGCGGAATTTCGCCCTAGGCGCCGCCGCGAACCGCGGACTGCCGGTGTCGCGGGAGGCGGGTCTGTCGGCCCGATTCCCGCGTCCGGCTATATTCTGTGAAAAATGTAATTTTTTTTCCGATAGAGAAAAAAGAAAAAAAACGCAACCGATAAACAATATATATATATATATATATATATCATAAAACACTATTACCCTGAACGGCGGATCACTCGGCTCGTGGGTCGATGAAGAACGCAGCTAAATGCGCGTCAGAGTGTGAACTGCAGGACACATGAGCATCGACATTTCGAACGCACATTGCGGTCCGAGCAAGACTTAGTTTGTCGACGGACCACTCCTGTTTGAGGGTCGCGCGCACAATGCGACCAGACTTCGCCGTCTTCTCTCTTCGGAGAGAAGATTCGGCGAGAGTGTTGCCGGTCTGTCGTCCGCCGGCGCGCGAGCGCCGGACGGACGTCCGGTTAAATTTGACTTGGCGCGCTCTCTCGGTCCCCCCGAGACGCTTTTCGAGCTAGCGACGACGCTGTGAAACCCGCCGCCGGTCCTCACGGGCCGGCGCGCGGGGGCGTTTCTTCGCGCTCTGCGTCGCGCGCGGGTACCGTGCGAAACCGGAGAGCGTTTACATTATTCATATATATGTATATTTATATATATATATATATGAATTTTTTTTTTGTTGTCGACCTCAAATCAGGAGAGATCACCCGCCGAACTTAAGCATATCAGTAAGCGGAGGAAAAGAAACTAACGAGGATTCCCCGAGTAGCGGCGAGCGAAACGGGAAGAGCCCAGCGCTGAATCCTGCGGCCCAGGCGGGCCGCCGGGAAATGTAGCGTTAGGGAGGAGAGTAATATATACACGCGCGGTCATTAGTCACGGCTGCCTGTCCAAGTTCATCTTGAACGGGGCCCGCTTACCCGCAGAGGGTGCCAGGCCCGTGGTGACGGTAGCCGGCCGCGACGGTCTCTCTCCCCAGAGTCGGGTTGCTTGAGAGTGCAGCCCTAAGTGGGTGGTAAACTCCATCTAAGGCTAAATACTACCACGAGACCGATAGCGAACAAGTACCGTGAGGGAAAGTTGAAAAGAACTTTGAAGAGAGAGTTAAAGAGTACGTGAAACCGTTCAGGGGTAAACCTGTGGAACTCAAACGAGCGAACGGAGAGATTCATCGTGTCTTCCGTCGGAGCCCGCGTCCCGGCGCACACCTCCGCCCTTCGGCACTCGTTGTCGGGGCGGGGGGTGTCCGGGTGCGCAGCCGGGCTCCCGGAGCGCGTGCACTTCTCTCTCAGTATAACACCGCGACCCGTTGCGCCTCGGTCGAATGCGCCGTGCGGCTGTCCCGCCTCGCTCTGCGGGGCGGAGCCGCGGCGTCCACGGCCGGGGCGAGTTTTAAAGCGACGGTAGAGAACGAGGATCGCGTCCGCCCCTTCGGAGGGCGTCCGTCGCGTCACAGCGGCTTCCTTCTCGTGGCCCCCGGCGCCCAGTGCGTCGCGGGTGTCGCGTTTCGGATGTCCGTGGCTAGTGGCGCGCTCTCGGACGGGACGCGTCCCGGTCGGCGGTGGTTTTGTTTTGGGCACTCACAGGACCCGTCTTGAAACACGGACCAAGGAGTCTAGCATGTGCGCGAGTCATCGGGAACACTGATAAACCCAGAGGCGAAATGAAAGTGAAAGGTCGGCCTCGAGCCGGCCGCAGGGAAGATGCGCGGGCGTCGTCAGACGCCCCGCCGCATTCCCGAGGCGTTTCGAGAAAGCCCCCGTGCGATTATCGAGACGCACTGAGAGCGTACACGCTGGGACCCGAAAGATGGTGAACTATGCCTGGTCAGGTCGAAGTCAGGGGAAACCCTGATGGAGGACCGAAGCGATTCTGACGTGCAAATCGATCGTCCGAACTGGGTATAGGGGGCGAAAGACTAATCGAACTATCTAATAGCTGGTTCCATCCGAAGTTTCCCTCAGGATAGCTGGCGCTCGAGAAACATGACGGAATTTATTCCGCCATTCTGACAGTCTCATCCGGTAAAGCGAATGATTAGAGGCATTGGGGCCGAAATGGCCTCAACCTATTCTCAAACTTTAAATGGGTGAGATCTCCTTCTTGCTCGAAGATGAAGTAGGAGCTCGGATGGGAGTGCCAAGTGGGCCAATTTTGGTAAGCAGAACTGGCGCTGTGGGATGAACCAAACGTCGAGTTAAGGCGCCCAATGAACGCTCATCGGAGACCATAAAAGGCGTTGGTCGCTCATGACAGCAGGACGGTGGCCATGGAAGTCGGAATCCGCTAAGGAGTGTGTAACAACTCACCTGCCGAAGCAACCAGCCCTGAAAATGGATGGCGCTGTAGCGTTCAGCCTATACTCGACCGTCGCAGGCAAGCGGGACGTTCGTGCGGTCTCGTGCCGTGCGATCGTTTTGAAGCCGCGACGAGTAGGATGGCCGCGGCGGTGCGCGCAGAAGGGTCTGGGCGTGAGCCCGCCTGGAGCCTCCGTCGGCGCAGATCTTGGTGGTAGTAGCAAATACTCAAGCGAGGTCCTTGAGGGCTGATGTGGAGAAGGGTTTCGCGTTAACAGCCGTTGCACGCGAGTTAGTCGATCCTAAGCCCTAGGAGAAATCCGATGTTGATGATGGTGTAAAGTTATATTATAATAATATCACACCCGTCGGGCGAAAGGGAATCCGGTTGCAGTTCCGGAACCCGGCTGCGGAACCGTCTTAAAAATCGTTCCCTCGCAAGAGAGTTCGTCGGGGTAACCCAAAGTGGCCTGAAGACGCCGACGGGAGATCCGGAGAGAGTTATCTTTTCTGCCTGAGCGTTCGAGCGCCCTGGAATCCCATAGCGGGGAGATAGGGCTCGGGACGCGAAGAGCATCGCCGATGCGGCGGT
>NW_028278219.1:0-25000 GCF_059751315.1 Micrasema longulum | reverse complement strand
TTTCAAAGTGTTTTTGTTTTCTACTAACACTTTTTTATTTTCACCGTGAAAAGTCCAAGTCCAAAATGCTCATGACGGTGCGGTCTGGACTCTAATTATTTTCATACGTAATTTTCAAATGATGTATTTCAATATCCGTTAGTAAGTAAAACACGTGGTAAATTTGCCAAGTGTCCGAATTGCATTGAACATAAACGAAGGCGGACGCTCGCACCGTCGGACCAGCTGGAGACCAGCGTTCGGCGAGGTGCGGGCGTTCGCCTTTTTTTTTGCAAATTTTTTTTTTCAACACTTTTGTGTTTTCATCGTGAAGCTTGAAAGCTAGCTTTAAAGCTAGCTTATAAAGCTAAGCAAGCCAAAAGCCAAAAGGAAAAAGCTCAAAGCTCAAAGCTTAGAAATAATTTAGAAATAATAACTAATAATAATAATAAATGGCGTAAGTATAGCCCGTGAGCTCGCCAATATATGACAGTAAATTTTTTTACGGTCTGGACTCTAATTATTTACATACATAATTTTCAAATGATAAATTTCAATATCCGTTAGTAAGTAAAACACGTGGTAAATTTGCCAAGTGTCCGAATTGCATTGAACATAAACGAAGGCGGACGCTCGCACCGTCGGACCAGCTGGAGACCAGCTGATATAAATAATAACTAATAATAATAAATGGCGTAAGTATAGCCCGTGAGCTCGCCAATATATGACAGTAAAATTTTTTACGGTCTGGACTCTAATTATTTTCAAATGATGTATTTCAATATCCGTTAGTAAGTAAAACACGTGGTAAATTTGCCAAGTGTCCGAATTGCATTGAACATAAACGAAGGTGGACGCTCGCACCGTCGGACCAGCTGGAGACCAGCGTTCGGCGAGGTGCGGGCGTTCGCCTTTTTTTTTGCAAATTTTTTTTTTCAAAGTGTTTTTGTTTTCTACTAACACTTTTTTATTTTCACCGTGAAAAGTCCAAGTCCAAAATGCTCATGACGGTACGGTCTGGACTCTAATTATTTTCATACGTAATTTTCAAATGATGTATTTCAATATCCGTTAGTAAGTAAAACACGTGGTAAATTTGCCAAGTGTCCGAATTGCATTGAACATAAACGAAGGCGGACGCTCGCACCGTCGGACCAGCTGGAGACCAGCGTTCGGCGAGGTGCGAGCGTTCGCCTTTTTTTTTGCAAATTTTTTTTTTCAAAGTGTTTTTGTTTTCTACTAACACTTTTTTATTTTCACCGTGAAAAGTCCAAGTCCAAAATGCTCATGACGGTGCGGTCTGGACTCTAATTATTTTCATACGTAATTTTCAAATGATGTATTTCAATATCCGTTAGTAAGTAAAACACGTGGTAAATTTGCCAAGTGTCCGAATTGCATTGAACATAAACGAAGGCGGACGCTCGCACCGTCGGACCAGCTGGAGACCAGCGTTCGGCGAGGTGCGGGCGTTCGCCTTTTTTTTTGCAAATTTTTTTTTTCAACACTTTTGTGTTTTCATCGTGAAGCTTGAAAGCTAGCTTTAAAGCTAGCTTATAAAGCTAAGCAAGCCAAAAGCCAAAAGGAAAAAGCTCAAAGCTCAAAGCTTAGAAATAATTTAGAAATAATAACTAATAATAATAATAAATGGCGTAAGTATAGCCCGTGAGCTCGCCAATATATGACAGTAAATTTTTTTACGGTCTGGACTCTAATTATTTACATACATAATTTTCAAATGATAAATTTCAATATCCGTTAGTAAGTAAAACACGTGGTAAATTTGCCAAGTGTCCGAATTGCATTGAACATAAACGAAGGCGGACGCTCGCACCGTCGGACCAGCTGGAGACCAGCTGATATAAATAATAACTAATAATAATAAATGGCGTAAGTATAGCCCGTGAGCTCGCCAATATATGACAGTAAAATTTTTTACGGTCTGGACTCTAATTATTTTCAAATGATGTATTTCAATATCCGTTAGTAAGTAAAACACGTGGTAAATTTGCCAAGTGTCCGAATTGCATTGAACATAAACGAAGGTGGACGCTCGCACCGTCGGACCAGCTGGAGACCAGCGTTCGGCGAGGTGCGGGCGTTCGCCTTTTTTTTTGCAAATTTTTGTTTTTCAAAGTGTTTTTGTTTTCATCGTGAAAAGTCGAAAAACCAAAACGCTCATGACGGTACGGTCTGGACTCTAATTATTTTCAAATGATGTATTTCAATATCCGTTAGTAAGTAAAACACGTGGTAAATTTGCCAAGTGTCCGAATTGCATTGAACATAAACGAAGGCGGACGCTCGCACCGTCGGACCAGCTGGAGACCAGCTGATATAAATAATAACTAATAATAATAAATGGCGTAAGTATAGCCCGTGAGCTCGCCAATATATGACAGTAAAATTTTTTACGGTCTGGACTCTAATTATTTACATAAATAATTTACAAATTAAAAAACTATTATTTGAAAAAAATTATGTTTCGTTATAAAAAAAAATATATTTATATTTTTACATTATAATTTTTAATTGTTTCTATTCACTCATATCGAATACACACTTACCCTGTCCTTAAACCTACCCTCACACCCATATACAATCACACACATATTCACATACCTACCAAAACCACACTCCACTTTTTTACACACGCATCCTCACACACAAAAAAAAACTCGCACACATGCACTTCTATAATTGATATTTAACTGAACTGGATTTTTATAATTGTATTTATGTGAAAAACTGATTTGGCTTTATTTTATGTTTTTTTTATTATGTTGTGTATATTTCTTTGTATTGCTGTTGTTTTTCTTAATAAACAAAATAAAATAAATAAATAAATAAAATGTATTTCAATATCCGTTAGTAAGTAAAACACGTGGTAAATTTGCCAAGTGTCCGAATTGCATTGAACATAAGCGAAGGTGGACGCTCGCACCGTCGGACCAGCTGGAGACCAGCTGATATAAATAATAACTAATAATAATAAATGGCGTAAGTATAGCCCGTGAGCTCGCCAATATATGACAGTAAAATTTTTATTGTCTTTGAATTTCCTAGAGTTTTAACCATCGAAAAAAAAGAAGATTGCAAATAAAATCAACAGACAATGGAAATTTTATGTTTTTATTACAAAAAATAAAAATGCATATTTCTCTATGTATTTTTCTGTTATAAACAATCTATTAAAATAATACACATCAAATTTCCATTGTCTGTTGATTTTATTTGCAATCTTCTTTTTTTTCGATGGTTAAAACTCTAGGAAATTCAAAGACAATAAAAATTTTACTGCCATATATTGGCGAGCTCACACGCTATACATAGCCCTAATAAATAAATGAATAATTCATAAACTAAATAATAATAAACATGGAAATAATTTATACCCTCTCGCCGAGTTTTAATGCGAGAACGAGGCCCCCTCCCGGCGAGACGTCTCGCGGCGGTCGCGAGCGCGCTCCGCGTGAAACTTAAATTTTTCGTTTACTTCACTGAGCGACGATCCGAAATGCACCCCCGCCGATTTTTATTTCGTTCCTCCTTCCGATTCGAAAGTGAATGTGAAATTAAAAAAAAAAAAAAAAACAAAAAAACTTAGAAATATTTTATACCCTCTCGCCGAGTTTTAATGCGAGAACGAGGCCCCCTCCCGGCGAGACGTCTCGCGGCGGTCGCGAGCGCGCTCCGCGTGAAACTTAAATTTTTCGTTTACTTCACTGAGCGACGATCCGAAATGCACCCCCGCCGATTTTTATTTCGTTCCTCCTTCCGATTCGAAAGTGAATGTGAAATTAAAAAAAAAAAAAAAAAATTAAAACTTAGAAATAATTTATACCCTCTCGCCGAGTTTTAATGCGAGAACGAGGCCCCCTCCCGGCGAGACGTCTCGCGGCGGTCGCGAGCGCGCTCCGCGTGAAACTTAAATTTTTCGCTTACTTCACTGAGCGATGATCCGAAATGCACCCCCGCCGATTTTTATTTCGTTCCTCCTTCCGATTCAAGAGTGAATGTGAAATTAAAAAAAAAAAAAAAAAATTAAAACTTAGAAATAATTTATACCCTCTCGCCGAGTTTTAATGCGAGAACGAGGCCCCCTCCCGGCGAGACGTCTCGCGGCGGTCGCGAGCGCGCTCCGCGTGAAACTTAAATTTTTCGTTTATCGAATATTTCCACCGAGCGACGATCCGAAATGCACCCCCGCCGATTTTTATTTCGTTCCTCCTTCCGATTCGAAAGTGAATGTGAAATTAAAAAAAAAAAAAAAAAAAAAAACTTAGAAATAATTTATACCCTCTCGCCGAGTTTTAATGCGAGAACGAGGCCCCCTCCCGGCGAGACGTCTCGCGGCGGTCGCGAGCGCGCTCCGCGTGAAACTTAAATTTTTCGTTTATCGAATATTTCCACCGAGCGACGATCCGAAATGCACCCCCGCCGATTTTTATTTCGTTCCTCCTTCCGATTCGAAAGTGAATGTGAAATTAAAAAAAAAAAAAAAAAAAAAAACTTAGAAATAATTTATACCCTCTCGCCGAGTTTTAATGCGAGAACGAGGCCCCCTCCCGGCGAGACGTCTCGCGGCGGTCGCGAGCGCGCTCCGCGTGCAACTTAAATTTTTCGTTTATCGAATATTTCCACCGAGCGACGATCCGAAATGCACCCCCGCCGATTTTTATTTCGTTCCTCCTTCCGATTCAAGAGTGAATGTGAAATTAAAAAAAAAAAAAAAAATTAAAACTTAGAAATAATTTATACCCTCTCGCCGAGTTTTAATGCGAGAACGAGGCCCCCTCCCGGCGAGACGTCTCGCGGCGGTCGCGAGCGCGCTCCGCGTGAAACTTAAATTTTTCGTTTATCGAATATTTCCACCGAGCGACGATCCGAAATGCACCCCCGCCGATTTTTATTTCGTTCCTCCTTCCGATTCGAAAGTGAATGTGAAATTAAAAAAAAAAAAAAAAAATTAAAACTTAGAAATAATTTATACCCTCTCGCCGAGTTTTAATGCGAGAACGAGGCCCCCTCCCGGCGAGACGTCTCGCGGCGGTCGCGAGCGCGCTCCGCGTGAAACTTAAATTTTTCGTTTATCGAATATTTCCACCGAGCGACGATCCGAAATGCACCCCCGCCGATTTTTATTTCGTTCCTCCTTCCGATTCAAAAGTGAATGTGAAATTAAAAAAAAAAAAAAAAACAAAAAAACTGAGAAATATTTTATACCCTCTCGCCGAGTTTTAATGCGAGAACGAGGCCCCCTCCCGGCGAGACGTCTCGCGGCGGTCGCGAGCGCGCTCCGCGTGAAACTTAAATTTTTCGTTTACTTCACTGAGCGACGATCCGAAATGCACCCCCGCCGATTTTTATTTCGTTCCTCCTTCCGATTCAAAAGTGAATGTGAAATTAAAAAAAAAAAAAAAAAACAAAAAAACTTAGAAATATTTTATACCCTCTCGCCGAGTTTTAATGCGAGAACGAGGCCCCCTCCCGGCGAGACGTCTCGCGGCGGTCGCGAGCGCGCTCCGCGTGAAACTTAAATTTTTCGTTTATCGAATATTTCCACCGAGCGACGATCCGAAATGCACCCCCGCCGATTTTTATTTCGTTCCTCCTTCCGATTCAAAAGTGAATGTGAAATTAAAAAAAAAAAAAAAAAACAAAAAAACTTAGAAATATTTTATACCCTCTCGCCGAGTTTTAATGCGAGAACGAGGCCCCCTCCCGGCGAGACGTCTCGCGGCGGCCGCGAGCGCGCTCCGCGTGAAACTTAAATTTTTCGTTTACTTCACTGAGCGACGATCCGAAATGCACCCCCGCCGATTTTTATTTCGTCCCTCCTTCCGATCCAAATGTGAATGTGAAATAAAAAAAAAAATAAAAAAAAGAAAATAAAAAAAAAAAAAACAAAAATATTTCCTACCCAAATTATAAGTCTAATTTTTCAATCATAATCTCTTTCCATATTCGTCTTCTCAAACGAAAAAAGAAAAGAAAAAATAAAATCATCTCGCAGAATTTGCCAAGTCCCGACCGTACCGCGCGTTTTACCCATCGGCTCATTTACGTTTCGCCTGAAACGCGCGTAGGCTCCCCGCATGGCTGGCGGCCCGGCGTGCGAGACGCCGACACCCGTCGCCGTACGTATATTATGCGCGTCTCTCATGGCGTTAGCTAAAATACATTTTTCACCGCGTTCGCACATTGCGGCGGCCGATATGCCGCGCCGGCTTTACATTTGCGAAAATCAACGTCGTGTGGCCGTTCAGCTCCTTTGTGCGGCTGAGCGAGCATCGCACTTCGCCCGTGTTACAAACTCTGGAGTTCCGCGCAAGCAGAGAACACCGTGAACAAAAACGAGAACGGTCGTAGGATTCTAATCCACGTCCCCACTATTGCCGCGCCGAAGGCGTGCGCTCTCGTACGTTAATATTTGACGAAAGGGAATTAAATTTTTGGCCAAAGAGAAGATCCATGTGGTCCGTCTCGTCAGGTCCAGCGTTCACTTGTTAAAAAGTGAATTTAAAAGTAAAACGAACAGACTCGTGAATCGCGAGAGTGCAAACTCGAGCGAGCGAGAATGTGAGTTATATAGGTGCGAACATAAAGAGCGTGTCGCGGCGGGTGACTCCGTCGCGCCTCAGACGCCCTTCGTATCCTGGAGCGATATAGAAATGAACAGCTCCCTGGTTGATCCTGCCAGTAATCATATGCTTGTCTCAAAGACTAAGCCATGCAAGTCTCAGTAAAAGCCGAATTAAGGTGAAACCGCGAATGGCTCAATATATCAGTTTTGGTTCCTTAGATCGTACATAGTTACTTGGATAACTGTGGCAATTCTAGAGCTAATACATGCAAACGAGGTCCTGACCGGCAACGGGAGGGATGCTTTTATTAGATCAAAAACCAATCGGCGGCGGGGTTCGCGCCCCGTCCGTCGCCATTCGAGATGATTCTAGATAACTTTGTGCTGATCGCACGGTCTAGCACCGGCGACGCATCTTTCAAATGTCTGCCTTATCAACTGTCGATGGTAGTTTATGCGACTACCATGGTTGTCACGGGTAACGGGGAATCAGGGTTCGATTCCGGAGAGGGAGCCTGAGAAACGGCTACCACATCCACGGAAGGCAGCAGGCGCGCAAATTACCCACTCCCGGCACGGGGAGGTAGTGACGAAAAATAACGATACGGGACTCGTCCGAGGCCTCGTGATCGGAATGATTACACTTTAAATCCTTTAACGAGGATCCATTGGAGGGCAAGTCTGGTGCCAGCAGCCGCGGTAATTCCAGCTCCAATAGCATATACTAAAGTTGTTGCGGTTAAAAAGCTCGTAGTTGAAATTGTGTCCTGCGGTGTCGGTCTACCGAATGCGGTACGACAGGCACGTCTGCGGGGCTTCTCGCCGGTGCGTCCACCGCCAGTGTGTTGCGGTCGTCCTCGCGGGCGGCCGCGCGCCGAGGCGGGCCGTCGCGGCTGTTTACTTTGAACAAATTAGAGTGCTCAAAGCGGGCTAACACTTGCCTGAATATTGTACGCATGGAATAATAGAATAGGACCTCGGTTCTGTTTTGTTGGCTTTCTGATACCAGAGGTAATGATTAATAGGGACAACTGGGGGCATTCGTATTGCGACGTTAGAGGTGAAATTCTTGGATCGTCGCAAGACGGACTAAAGCGAAAGCATTTGCCAAAGGTGTTTTCATTAATCAAGAACGAAAGTTAGAGGTTCGAAGGCGATTAGATACCGCTGTAGTTCTAACCATAAATGATGCCAGCCAGCGATCCGCCGAAGTTTCATAATTTTAACCCGGTGGGCAGCTCCCGGGAAACCAAAGCTTTCGGGCTCCGGGGGGAGTATGGTTGCAAAGCTGAAACTTAAAGGAATTGACGGAAGGGCACCACCAGGAGTGGAGCCTGCGGCTTAATTCGACTCAACACGGGAAAACTCACCAGGCCCGGACACTGGAAGGATTGACGGATTAACAGCTCTTTCTCGATTCGGTGGGTGGTGGTGCATGGCCGCTCTTAGTTGGTGGAGCGATTTGTCAGGTTAATTCCGGTAACGAACGTAACTCTAGCCTATTAAATAGACGTGCAACCGGTATCACAGGAGTCCGCGGGCGCGCATCTTGCGGCGTTCGCGTCGCGGAAGTGTGTTTCGCGGTCTTCACTACCGGCGTACAATGAAAATCTTCTTAGAGGGACCGGCGGTATATATAGCCGCACGAGATTGAGCAATAGCAGGTCTGTGATGCCCTTAGATGTCCTGGGCCGCACGCGCGCTACACTGAAGGGATCAGCGTGTCCTCCTTGGCCTAACGGCCCGGGTAACCCGATGAAACCCCTTCGTGATAGGGATTGGGGTTTGCAATTCTCCCCCATGAACGAGGAATTCCTAGTAAAAGCGAGTCACCAGCTCGCGTTGATTGCGTCCCTGCCCTTTGTACACACCGCCCGTCGCTACTACCGATGGATGATTTGGTGAGGTCTTCGGACTGGTGCGCGGAAGCTCGTCTCGGGCATCCGACGCGTCGGAAAGTTTGACCGAATTTGATCATTTAGAGGAAGTAAAAGTCGTAACAAGGTTTCCGTAGGTGAACCTGCGGAAGGATCATTTCCTGTGAAATATAATATAAAATGAATTTTCATTCTTTTATATAGTATAAATATATTTATACACACGCGCAGAGCGCAAAATAAGCAAACACTGCGGCGGAATTTCGCCCTAGGGCGCCGCCGCGAACCGCGGACTGCCGGTGTCGCGGGAGGCGGGTCTGTCGGCCCGATTCCCGCGTCCGGCTATATTCTGTGAAAAATGTAATTTTTTTTCCGATAGAGAAAAAAGAAAAAAAACGCAACCGATAAACAATATATATATATATATATATATATCATAAAACACTATTACCCTGAACGGCGGATCACTCGGCTCGTGGGTCGATGAAGAACGCAGCTAAATGCGCGTCAGAGTGTGAACTGCAGGACACATGAGCATCGACATTTCGAACGCACATTGCGGTCCGAGCAAGACTTAGTTTGTCGACGGACCACTCCTGTTTGAGGGTCGCGCACACAATGCGACCAGACTTCGCCGTCTTCTCTCTTCGGAGAGAAGATTCGGCGAGAGTGTTGCCGGTCTGTCGTCCGCCGGCGCGCGAGCGCCGGACGGACGTCCGGTCAAATTTGACTTGGCGCGCTCTCTCGGTCCCCCCGAGACGCTTTTCGAGCTAGCGACGACGCTGTGAAACCCGCCGCCGGTCCTCACGGGCCGGCGCGCGGGGGCGTTTCTTCGCGCTCTGCGTCGCGCGCGGGTACCGTGCGAAACCGGAGAGCGTTTACATTATTCATATATATGTATATTTATATATATATATGAATTTTTTTTTGTTGTCGACCTCAAATCAGGAGAGATCACCCGCCGAACTTAAGCATATCAGTAAGCGGAGGAAAAGAAACTAACGAGGATTCCCCGAGTAGCGGCGAGCGAAACGGGAAGAGCCCAGCGCTGAATCCTGCGGCCCAGGCGGGCCGCCGGGAAATGTAGCGTTAGGGAGGAGAGTAATATATACACGCGCGGTCATTAGTCACGGCTGCCTGTCCAAGTTCATCTTGAACGGGGCCCGCTTACCCGCAGAGGGTGCCAGGCCCGTGGTGACGGTAGCCGGCCGCGACGGTCTCTCTCCCCAGAGTCGGGTTGCTTGAGAGTGCAGCCCTAAGTGGGTGGTAAACTCCATCTAAGGCTAAATACTACCACGAGACCGATAGCGAACAAGTACCGTGAGGGAAAGTTGAAAAGAACTTTGAAGAGAGAGTTAAAGAGTACGTGAAACCGTTCAGGGGTAAACCTGTGGAACTCAAACGAGCGAACGGAGAGATTCATCGTGTCTTCCGTCGGAGCCCGCGTCCCGGCGCACACCTCCGCCCTTCGGCACTCGTTGTCGGGGCGGGGGGTGTCCGGGTGCGCAGCCGGGCTCCCGGAGCGCGTGCACTTCTCTCTCAGTATAACACCGCGACCCGTTGCGCCTCGGTCGAATGCGCCGTGCGGCTGTCCCGCCTCGCTCCGCGGGGCGGAGCCGCGGCGTCCACGGCCGGGGCGAGTTTTAAAGCGACGGTAGAGAACGAGGATCGCGTCCGCCCCTTCGGAGGGCGTCCGTCGCGTCACAGCGGCTTCCTTCTCGTGGCCCCCGGCGCCCAGTGCGTCGCGGGTGTCGCGTTTCGGATGTCCGTGGCTAGTGGCGCGCTCTCGGACGGGACGCGTCCCGGTCGGCGGTGGTTTTGTTTTGGGCACTCACAGGACCCGTCTTGAAACACGGACCAAGGAGTCTAGCATGTGCGCGAGTCATCGGGAACACTGATAAACCCAGAGGCGAAATGAAAGTGAAAGGTCGGCCTCGAGCCGGCCGCAGGGAAGATGCGCGGGCGTCGTCAGACGCCCCGCCGCATTCCCGAGGCGTTTCGAGAAAGCCCCCGTGCGATTATCGAGACGCACTGAGAGCGTACACGCTGGGACCCGAAAGATGGTGAACTATGCCTGGTCAGGTCGAAGTCAGGGGAAACCCTGATGGAGGACCGAAGCGATTCTGACGTGCAAATCGATCGTCCGAACTGGGTATAGGGGCGAAAGACTAATCGAACTATCTAATAGCTGGTTCCATCCGAAGTTTCCCTCAGGATAGCTGGCGCTCGAGAAACATGACGGAATTTATTCCGCCATTCTGACAGTCTCATCCGGTAAAGCGAATGATTAGAGGCATTGGGGCCGAAATGGCCTCAACCTATTCTCAAACTTTAAATGGGTGAGATCTCCTTCTTGCTCGAAGATGAAGTAGGAGCTCGGATGGGAGTGCCAAGTGGGCCAATTTTGGTAAGCAGAACTGGCGCTGTGGGATGAACCAAACGTCGAGTTAAGGCGCCCAATGAACGCTCATCGGAGACCATAAAAGGCGTTGGTCGCTCATGACAGCAGGACGGTGGCCATGGAAGTCGGAATCCGCTAAGGAGTGTGTAACAACTCACCTGCCGAAGCAACCAGCCCTGAAAATGGATGGCGCTGTAGCGTTCAGCCTATACTCGACCGTCGCAGGCAAGCGGGACGTTCGTGCGGTCTCGTGCCGTGCGATCGTTTTGAAGCCGCGACGAGTAGGATGGCCGCGGCGGTGTGCGCAGAAGGGTCTGGGCGTGAGCCCGCCTGGAGCCTCCGTCGGCGCAGATCTTGGTGGTAGTAGCAAATACTCAAGCGAGGTCCTTGAGGGCTGATGTGGAGAAGGGTTTCGCGTTAACAGCCGTTGCACGCGAGTTAGTCGATCCTAAGCCCTAGGAGAAATCCGATGTTGATGATGGTGTAAAGTTATATTATAATAATATCACACCCGTCGGGCGAAAGGGAATCCGGTTGCAGTTCCGGAACCCGGCTGCGGAACCGTCTTAAAAATCGTTCCCTCGCAAGAGAGTTCGTCGGGGTAACCCAAAGTGGCCTGAAGACGCCGACGGGAGATCCGGAGAGAGTTATCTTTTCTGCCTGAGCGTTCGAGCGCCCTGGAATCCCATAGCGGGGAGATAGGGCTCGGGACGCGAAGAGCATCGCCGATGCGGCGGTGTCCGGATCGGCCCCTCGGACCTTGAAAATTCAGGTGAGGGATACGCGGAGATGTCGCGCCGGCTCGTACCCATATCCGCAGCAGGTCTCCAAGGTGAAGAGCCTCTAGCCGATAGAATAATGTAGGTAAGGGAAGTCGGCAAGTTGGATCCGTAACTTCGGGATAAGGATTGGCTCTGAGGGCCGTGGCGTGTCGGGCCTGGTCGGGAAGAGGTCATCGGCCGAGACGTGGAAGCCGGGCGGGGTCTCCCCGCGCGGTGCCCTCTGGGTGCCTCGCGGGTGTGGATCTCCGTCACCCGGCGCCTCGCCTTGGCCACCCCTCGGATCTTCCTCGCTGTGTGGCACCGGCGTGTTCGCGCACGCCCGGTGACCTGTACGACCGCCGGACGACGGTCAACTCAGAACTGGCACGGACAAGGAGAATCCGACTGTCTAATTAAAACAAAGCATTGCGATGGCCCTCGCGGGTGTTGACGCAATGTGATTTCTGCCCAGTGCTCTGAATGTCAATGTGAAGAAATTCAATTAAGCGCGGGTAAACGGCGGGAGTAACTATGACTCTCTTAAGGTAGCCAAATGCCTCGTCATCTAATTAGAGAAGAGAGTCATAGTTACTCCCGCCGTTTACCCGCGCTTAATTGAATTTCTTCACATTGACATTCAGAGCACTGGGCAGAAATCACATTGCGTCAACACCCGCGAGGGCCATCGCAATGCTTTGTTTTAATTAGACAGTCGGATTCTCCTTGTCCGTGCCAGTTCTGAGTTGACCGTCGTCCGGCGGTCGTACAGGTCACCGGGCGTGCGCGAACACGCCGGTGCCACACAGCGAGGAAGATCCGAGGGGTGGCCAAGGCGAGGCGCCGGGTGACGGAGATCCACACCCGCGAGGCACCCAGAGGGCACCGCGCGGGGAGACCCCGCCCGGCTTCCACGTCTCGGCCGATGACCTCTTCCCGACCAGGCCCGACACGCCACGGCCCTCAGAGCCAATCCTTATCCCGAAGTTACGGATCCAACTTGCCGACTTCCCTTACCTACATTATTCTATCGGCTAGAGGCTCTTCACCTTGGAGACCTGCTGCGGATATGGGTACGAGCCGGCGCGACATCTCCGCGTATCCCTCACCTGAATTTTCAAGGTCCGAGGGGCCGATCCGGACACCGCCGCATCGGCGATGCTCTTCGCGTCCCGAGCCCTATCTCCCCGCTATGGGATTCCAGGGCGCTCGAACGCTCAGGCAGAAAAGATAACTCTCTCCGGATCTCCCGTCGGCGTCTTCAGGCCACTTTGGGTTACCCCGACGAACTCTCTTGCGAGGGAACGATTTTTAAGACGGTTCCGCAGCCGGGTTCCGGAACTGCAACCGGATTCCCTTTCGCCCGACGGGTGTGATATTATTATAATATAACTTTACACCATCATCAACATCGGATTTCTCCTAGGGCTTAGGATCGACTAACTCGCGTGCAACGGCTGTTAACGCGAAACCCTTCTCCACATCAGCCCTCAAGGACCTCGCTTGAGTATTTGCTACTACCACCAAGATCTGCGCCGACGGAGGCTCCAGGCGGGCTCACGCCCAGACCCTTCTGCGCACACCGCCGCGGCCATCCTACTCGTCGCGGCTTCAAAACGATCGCACGGCACGAGACCGCACGAACGTCCCGCTTGCCTGCGACGGTCGAGTATAGGCTGAACGCTACAGCGCCATCCATTTTCAGGGCTGGTTGCTTCGGCAGGTGAGTTGTTACACACTCCTTAGCGGATTCCGACTTCCATGGCCACCGTCCTGCTGTCATGAGCGACCAACGCCTTTTATGGTCTCCGATGAGCGTTCATTGGGCGCCTTAACTCGACGTTTGGTTCATCCCACAGCGCCAGTTCTGCTTACCAAAATTGGCCCACTTGGCACTCCCATCCGAGCTCCTACTTCATCTTCGAGCAAGAAGGAGATCTCACCCATTTAAAGTTTGAGAATAGGTTGAGGCCATTTCGGCCCCAATGCCTCTAATCATTCGCTTTACCGGATGAGACTGTCAGAATGGCGGAATAAATTCCGTCATGTTTCTCGAGCGCCAGCTATCCTGAGGGAAACTTCGGATGGAACCAGCTATTAGATAGTTCGATTAGTCTTTCGCCCCTATACCCAGTTCGGACGATCGATTTGCACGTCAGAATCGCTTCGGTCCTCCATCAGGGTTTCCCCTGACTTCGACCTGACCAGGCATAGTTCACCATCTTTCGGGTCCCAGCGTGTACGCTCTCAGTGCGTCTCGATAATCGCACGGGGGCTTTCTCGAAACGCCTCGGGAATGCGGCGGGGCGTCTGACGACGCCCGCGCATCTTCCCTGCGGCCGGCTCGAGGCCGACCTTTCACTTTCATTTCGCCTCTGGGTTTATCAGTGTTCCCAATGACTCGCGCACATGCTAGACTCCTTGGTCCGTGTTTCAAGACGGGTCCTGTGAGTGCCCAAAACAAAACCACCGCCGACCGGGACGCGTCCCGTCCGAGAGCGCGCCACTAGCCACGGACATCCGAAACGCGACACCCGCGACGCACTGGGCGCCGGGGGCCACGAGAAGGAAGCCGCTGTGACGCGACGGACGCCCTCCGAAGGGGCGGACGCGATCCTCGTTCTCTACCGTCGCTTTAAAACTCGCCCCGGCCGTGGACGCCGCGGCTCCGCCCCGCGGAGCGAGGCGGGACAGCCGCACGGCGCATTCGACCGAGGCGCAACGGGTCGCGGTGTTATACTGAGAGAGAAGTGCACGCGCTCCGGGAGCCCGGCTGCGCACCCGGACACCCCCCGCCCCGACAACGAGTGCCGAAGGGCGGAGGTGTGCGCCGGGACGCGGGCTCCGACGGAAGACACGATGAATCTCTCCGTTCGCTCGTTTGAGTTCCACAGGTTTACCCCTGAACGGTTTCACGTACTCTTTAACTCTCTCTTCAAAGTTCTTTTCAACTTTCCCTCACGGTACTTGTTCGCTATCGGTCTCGTGGTAGTATTTAGCCTTAGATGGAGTTTACCACCCACTTAGGGCTGCACTCTCAAGCAACCCGACTCTGGGGAGAGAGACCGTCGCGGCCGGCTACCGTCACCACGGGCCTGGCACCCTCTGCGGGTAAGCGGGCCCCGTTCAAGATGAACTTGGACAGGCAGCCGTGACTAATGACCGCGCGTGTATATATTACTCTCCTCCCTAACGCTACATTTCCCGGCGGCCCGCCTGGGCCGCAGGATTCAGCGCTGGGCTCTTCCCGTTTCGCTCGCCGCTACTCGGGGAATCCTCGTTAGTTTCTTTTCCTCCGCTTACTGATATGCTTAAGTTCGGCGGGTGATCTCTCCTGATTTGAGGTCGACAACAAAAAAAAATTCATATATATATATAAATATACATATATATGAATAATGTAAACGCTCTCCGGTTTCGCACGGTACCCGCGCGCGACGCAGAGCGCGAAGAAACGCCCCCGCGCGCCGGCCCGTGAGGACCGGCGGCGGGTTTCACAGCGTCGTCGCTAGCTCGAAAAGCGTCTCGGGGGGACCGAGAGAGCGCGCCAAGTCAAATTTGACCGGACGTCCGTCCGGCGCTCGCGCGCCGGCGGACGACAGACCGGCAACACTCTCGCCGAATCTTCTCTCCGAAGAGAGAAGACGGCGAAGTCTGGTCGCATTGTGTGCGCGACCCTCAAACAGGAGTGGTCCGTCGACAAACTAAGTCTTGCTCGGACCGCAATGTGCGTTCGAAATGTCGATGCTCATGTGTCCTGCAGTTCACACTCTGACGCGCATTTAGCTGCGTTCTTCATCGACCCACGAGCCGAGTGATCCGCCGTTCAGGGTAATAGTGTTTTATGATATATATATATATATATATATATTGTTTATCGGTTGCGTTTTTTTTCTTTTTTCTCTATCGGAAAAAAAATTACATTTTTCACAGAATATAGCCGGACGCGGGAATCGGGCCGACAGACCCGCCTCCCGCGACACCGGCAGTCCGCGGTTCGCGGCGGCGCCCTAGGGCGAAATTCCGCCGCAGTGTTTGCTTATTTTGCGCTCTGCGCGTGTGTATAAATATATTTATACTATATAAAAGAATGAAAATTCATTTTATATTATATTTCACAGGAAATGATCCTTCCGCAGGTTCACCTACGGAAACCTTGTTACGACTTTTACTTCCTCTAAATGATCAAATTCGGTCAAACTTTCCGACGCGTCGGATGCCCGAGACGAGCTTCCGCGCACCAGTCCGAAGACCTCACCAAATCATCCATCGGTAGTAGCGACGGGCGGTGTGTACAAAGGGCAGGGACGCAATCAACGCGAGCTGGTGACTCGCTTTTACTAGGAATTCCTCGTTCATGGGGGAGAATTGCAAACCCCAATCCCTATCACGAAGGGGTTTCATCGGGTTACCCGGGCCGTTAGGCCAAGGAGGACACGCTGATCCCTTCAGTGTAGCGCGCGTGCGGCCCAGGACATCTAAGGGCATCACAGACCTGCTATTGCTCAATCTCGTGCGGCTATATATACCGCCGGTCCCTCTAAGAAGATTTTCATTGTACGCCGGTAGTGAAGACCGCGAAACACACTTCCGCGACGCGAACGCCGCAAGATGCGCGCCCGCGGACTCCTGTGATACCGGTTGCACGTCTATTTAATAGGCTAGAGTTACGTTCGTTACCGGAATTAACCTGACAAATCGCTCCACCAACTAAGAGCGGCCATGCACCACCACCCACCGAATCGAGAAAGAGCTGTTAATCCGTCAATCCTTCCAGTGTCCGGGCCTGGTGAGTTTTCCCGTGTTGAGTCGAATTAAGCCGCAGGCTCCACTCCTGGTGGTGCCCTTCCGTCAATTCCTTTAAGTTTCAGCTTTGCAACCATACTCCCCCCGGAGCCCGAAAGCTTTGGTTTCCCGGGAGCTGCCCACCGGGTTAAAATTATGAAACTTCGGCGGATCGCTGGCTGGCATCATTTATGGTTAGAACTACAGCGGTATCTAATCGCCTTCGAACCTCTAACTTTCGTTCTTGATTAATGAAAACACCTTTGGCAAATGCTTTCGCTTTAGTCCGTCTTGCGACGATCCAAGAATTTCACCTCTAACGTCGCAATACGAATGCCCCCAGTTGTCCCTATTAATCATTACCTCTGGTATCAGAAAGCCAACAAAACAGAACCGAGGTCCTATTCTATTATTCCATGCGTACAATATTCAGGCAAGTGTTAGCCCGCTTTGAGCACTCTAATTTGTTCAAAGTAAACAGCCGCGACGGCCCGCCTCGGCGCGCGGCCGCCCGCGAGGACGACCGCAACACACTGGCGGTGGACGCACCGGCGAGAAGCCCCGCAGACGTGCCTGTCGTACCGCATTCGGTAGACCGACACCGCAGGACACAATTTCAACTACGAGCTTTTTAACCGCAACAACTTTAGTATATGCTATTGGAGCTGGAATTACCGCGGCTGCTGGCACCAGACTTGCCCTCCAATGGATCCTCGTTAAAGGATTTAAAGTGTAATCATTCCGATCACGAGGCCTCGGACGAGTCCCGTATCGTTATTTTTCGTCACTACCTCCCCGTGCCGGGAGTGGGTAATTTGCGCGCCTGCTGCCTTCCGTGGATGTGGTAGCCGTTTCTCAGGCTCCCTCTCCGGAATCGAACCCTGATTCCCCGTTACCCGTGACAACCATGGTAGTCGCATAAACTACCATCGACAGTTGATAAGGCAGACATTTGAAAGATGCGTCGCCGGTGCTAGACCGTGCGATCAGCACAAAGTTATCTAGAATCATCTCGAATGGCGACGGACGGGGCGCGAACCCCGCCGCCGATTGGTTTTTGATCTAATAAAAGCATCCCTCCCGTTGCCGGTCAGGACCTCGTTTGCATGTATTAGCTCTAGAATTGCCACAGTTATCCAAGTAACTATGTACGATCTAAGGAACCAAAACTGATATATTGAGCCATTCGCGGTTTCACCTTAATTCGGCTTTTACTGAGACTTGCATGGCTTAGTCTTTGAGACAAGCATATGATTACTGGCAGGATCAACCAGGGAGCTGTTCATTTCTATATCGCTCCAGGATACGAAGGGCGTCTGAGGCGCGACGGAGTCACCCGCCGCGACACGCTCTTTATGTTCGCACCTATATAACTCACATTCTCGCTCGCTCGAGTTTGCACTCTCGCGATTCACGAGTCTGTTCGTTTTACTTTTAAATTCACTTTTTAACAAGTGAACGCTGGACCTGACGAGACGGACCACATGGATCTTCTCTTTGGCCAAAAATTTAATTCCCTTTCGTCAAATATTAACGTACGAGAGCGCACGCCTTCGGCGCGGCAATAGTGGGGACGTGGATTAGAATCCTACGACCGTTCTCGTTTTTGTTCACGGTGTTCTCTGCTTGCGCGGAACTCCAGAGTTTGTAACACGGGCGAAGTGCAATGCTCGCTCAGCCGCACAAAGGAGCTGAACGGCCACACGACGTTGATTTTCGCAAATGTAAAGCCGGCGCGGCATATCGGCCGCCGCAATGTGCGAACGCGGTGAAAAATGTATTTTAGCTAACGCCATGAGAGACGCGCATAATATACGTACGGCGACGGGTGTCGGCGTCTCGCACGCCGGGCCGCCAGCCATGCGGGGAGCCTACGCGCGTTTCAGGCGAAACGTAAATGAGCCGATGGGTAAAACGCGCGGTACGGTCGGGACTTGGCAAATTCTGCGAGATGATTTTATTTTTTCTTTTCTTTTTTCGTTTGAGAAGACGAATATGGAAAGAGATTATGATTGAAAAATTAGACTTATAATTTGGGTAGGAAATATTTTTGTTTTTTTTTTTTTTATTTTCTTTTTTTTATTTTTTTTTTTATTTCACATTCACATTTGGATCGGAAGGAGGGACGAAATAAAAATCGGCGGGGGTGCATTTCGGATCGTCGCTCAGTGAAGTAAACGAAAAATTTAAGTTTCACGCGGAGCGCGCTCGCGGCCGCCGCGAGACGTCTCGCCGGGAGGGGGCCTCGTTCTCGCATTAAAACTCGGCGAGAGGGTATAAAATATTTCTAAGTTTTTTTGTTTTTTTTTTTTTTTTTTAATTTCACATTCACTTTCGAATCGGAAGGAGGAACGAAATAAAAATCGGCGGGGGTGCATTTCGGATCGTCGCTCGGTGGAAATATTCGATAAACGAAAAATTTAAGTTTCACGCGGAGCGCGCTCGCGACCGCCGCGAGACGTCTCGCCGGGAGGGGGCCTCGTTCTCGCATTAAAACTCGGCGAGAGGGTATAAAATATTTCTAAGTTTTTTTGTTTTTTTTTTTTTTTTTTAATTTCACATTCACTTTTGAATCGGAAGGAGGAACGAAATAAAAATCGGCGGGGGTGCATTTCGGATCGTCGCTCGGTGAAGTAAACGAAAAATTTAAGTTTCACGCGGAGCGCGCTCGCGACCGCCGCGAGACGTCTCGCCGGGAGGGGGCCTCGTTCTCGCATTAAAACTCGGCGAGAGGGTATAAAATATTTCTAAGTTTTTTTGTTTTTTTTTTTTTTTTTAATTTCACATTCACTTTTGAATCGGAAGGAGGAACGAAATAAAAATCGGCGGGGGTGCATTTCGGATCGTCGCTCGGTGGAAATATTCGATAAACGAAAAATTTAAGTTTCACGCGGAGCGCGCTCGCGACCGCCGCGAGACGTCTCGCCGGGAGGGGGCCTCGTTCTCGCATTAAAACTCGGCGAGAGGGTATAAATTATTTCTAAGTTTTAATTTTTTTTTTTTTTTTTTAATTTCACATTCACTTTCGAATCGGAAGGAGGAACGAAATAAAAATCGGCGGGGGTGCATTTCGGATCGTCGCTCGGTGGAAATATTCGATAAACGAAAAATTTAAGTTTCACGCGGAGCGCGCTCGCGACCGCCGCGAGACGTCTCGCCGGGAGGGGGCCTCGTTCTCGCATTAAAACTCGGCGAGAGGGTATAAATTATTTCTAAGTTTTAATTTTTTTTTTTTTTTTTTAATTTCACATTCACTCTTGAATCGGAAGGAGGAACGAAATAAAAATCGGCGGGGGTGCATTTCGGATCGTCGCTCGGTGGAAATATTCGATAAACGAAAAATTTAAGTTGCACGCGGAGCGCGCTCGCGACCGCCGCGAGACGTCTCGCCGGGAGGGGGCCTCGTTCTCGCATTAAAACTCGGCGAGAGGGTATAAATTATTTCTAAGTTTTTTTTTTTTTTTTTTTTTTTTAATTTCACATTCACTTTCGAATCGGAAGGAGGAACGAAATAAAAATCGGCGGGGGTGCATTTCGGATCGTCGCTCGGTGGAAATATTCGATAAACGAAAAATTTAAGTTTCACGCGGAGCGCGCTCGCGACCGCCGCGAGACGTCTCGCCGGGAGGGGGCCTCGTTCTCGCATTAAAACTCGGCGAGAGGGTATAAAATATTTCTAAGTTTTTTTGTTTTTTTTTTTTTTTTTTAATTTCACATTCACTTTCGAATCGGAAGGAGGAACGAAATAAAAATCGGCGGGGGTGCATTTCGGATCGTCGCTCGGTGGAAATATTCGATAAACGAAAAATTTAAGTTTCACGCGGAGCGCGCTCGCGACCGCCGCGAGACGTCTCGCCGGGAGGGGGCCTCGTTCTCGCATTAAAACTCGGCGAGAGGGTATAAATTATTTCTAAGTTTTAATTTTTTTTTTTTTTTTTTAATTTCACATTCACTTTCGAATCGGAAGGAGGAACGAAATAAAAATCGGCGGGGGTGCATTTCGGATCGTCGCTCAGTGAAGTAAACGAAAAATTTAAGTTTCACGCGGAGCGCGCTCGCGACCGCCGCGAGACGTCTCGCCGGGAGGGGGCCTCGTTCTCGCATTAAAACTCGGCGAGAGGGTATAAAATATTTCTAAGTTTTTTTGTTTTTTTTTTTTTTTTTAATTTCACATTCACTTTTGAATCGGAAGGAGGAACGAAATAAAAATCGACGGGGGTGCATTTCGGATCGTCGCTCAGTGAAGTAAACGAAAAATTTAAGTTTCACGCGGAGCGCGCTCGCGACCGCCGCGAGACGTCTCGCCGGGAGGGGGCCTCGTTCTCGCATTAAAACTCGGCGAGAGGGTATAAATTATTTCTAAGTTTTTTTTTTTTTTTTTTTTTTTTAATTTCACATTCACTTTCGAATCGGAAGGAGGAACGAAATAAAAATCGGCGGGGGTGCATTTCGGATCGTCGCTCGGTGGAAATATTCGATAAACGAAAAATTTAAGTTTCACGCGGAGCGCGCTCGCGACCGCCGCGAGACGTCTCGCCGGGAGGGGGCCTCGTTCTCGCATTAAAACTCGGCGAGAGGGTATAAATTATTTCTAAGTTTTAATTTTTTTTTTTTTTTTTTAATTTCACATTCACTCTTGAATCGGAAGGAGGAACGAAATAAAAATCGGCGGGGGTGCATTTCGGATCATCGCTCAGTGAAGTAAGCGAAAAATTTAAGTTTCACGCGGAGCGCGCTCGCGACCGCCGCGAGACGTCTCGCCGGGAGGGGGCCTCGTTCTCGCATTAAAACTCGGCGAGAGGGTATAAATTATTTCTAAGTTTTAATTTTTTTTTTTTTTTTTAATTTCACATTCACTTTCGAATCGGAAGGAGGAACGAAATAAAAATCGGCGGGGGTGCATTTCGGATCGTCGCTCAGTGAAGTAAACGAAAAATTTAAGTTTCACGCGGAGCGCGCTCGCGACCGCCGCGAGACGTCTCGCCGGGAGGGGGCCTCGTTCTCGCATTAAAACTCGGCGAGAGGGTATAAAATATTTCTAAGTTTTTTTGTTTTTTTTTTTTTTTTTAATTTCACATTCACTTTCGAATCGGAAGGAGGAACGAAATAAAAATCGGCGGGGGTGCATTTCGGATCGTCGCTCAGTGAAGTAAACGAAAAATTTAAGTTTCACGCGGAGCGCGCTCGCGACCGCCGCGAGACGTCTCGCCGGGAGGGGGCCTCGTTCTCGCATTAAAACTCGGCGAGAGGGTATAAAATATTTCTAAGTTTTTTTGTTTTTTTTTTTTTTTTTAATTTCACATTCACTTTCGAATCGGAAGGAGGAACGAAATAAAAATCGGCGGGGGTGCATTTCGGATCGTCGCTCGGTGAAGTAAACGAAAAATTTAAGTTTCACGCGGAGCGCGCTCGCGACCGCCGCGAGACGTCTCGCCGGGAGGGGGCCTCGTTCTCGCATTAAAACTCGGCGAGAGGGTATAAATTATTTCCATGTTTATTATTATTTAGTTTATGAATTATTCATTTATTTATTAGGGCTATGTATAGCGTGTGAGCTCGCCAATATATGGCAGTAAAATTTTTATTGTCTTTGAATTTCCTAGAGTTTTAACCATCGAAAAAAAAGAAGATTGCAAATAAAATCAACAGACAATGGAAATTTGATGTGTATTATTTTAATAGATTGTTTATAACAGAAAAATACATAGAGAAATATGCATTTTTATTTTTTGTAATAAAAACATAAAATTTCCATTGTCTGTTGATTTTATTTGCAATCTTCTTTTTTTTCGATGGTTAAAACTCTAGGAAATTCAAAGACAATAAAAATTTTACTGTCATATATTGGCGAGCTCACGGGCTATACTTACGCCATTTATTATTATTAGTTATTATTTATATCAGCTGGTCTCCAGCTGGTCCGACGGTGCGAGCGTCCACCTTCGCTTATGTTCAATGCAATTCGGACACTTGGCAAATTTACCACGTGTTTTACTTACTAACGGATATTGAAATACATTTTATTTATTTATTTATTTTATTTTGTTTATTAAGAAAAACAACAGCAATACAAAGAAATATACACAACATAATAAAAAAAACATAAAATAAAGCCAAATCAGTTTTTCACATAAATACAATTATAAAAATCCAGTTCAGTTAAATATCAATTATAGAAGTGCATGTGTGCGAGTTTTTTTTTGTGTGTGAGGATGCGTGTGTAAAAAAGTGGAGTGTGGTTTTGGTAGGTATGTGAATATGTGTGTGATTGTATATGGGTGTGAGGGTAGGTTTAAGGACAGGGTAAGTGTGTATTCGATATGAGTGAATAGAAACAATTAAAAATTATAATGTAAAAATATAAATATATTTTTTTTTATAACGAAACATAATTTTTTTCAAATAATAGTTTTTTAATTTGTAAATTATTTATGTAAATAATTAGAGTCCAGACCGTAAAAAATTTTACTGTCATATATTGGCGAGCTCACGGGCTATACTTACGCCATTTATTATTATTAGTTATTATTTATATCAGCTGGTCTCCAGCTGGTCCGACGGTGCGAGCGTCCGCCTTCGTTTATGTTCAATGCAATTCGGACACTTGGCAAATTTACCACGTGTTTTACTTACTAACGGATATTGAAATACATCATTTGAAAATAATTAGAGTCCAGACCGTACCGTCATGAGCGTTTTGGTTTTTCGACTTTTCACGATGAAAACAAAAACACTTTGAAAAACAAAAATTTGCAAAAAAAAAGGCGAACGCCCGCACCTCGCCGAACGCTGGTCTCCAGCTGGTCCGACGGTGCGAGCGTCCACCTTCGTTTATGTTCAATGCAATTCGGACACTTGGCAAATTTACCACGTGTTTTACTTACTAACGGATATTGAAATACATCATTTGAAAATAATTAGAGTCCAGACCGTAAAAAATTTTACTGTCATATATTGGCGAGCTCACGGGCTATACTTACGCCATTTATTATTATTAGTTATTATTTATATCAGCTGGTCTCCAGCTGGTCCGACGGTGCGAGCGTCCGCCTTCGTTTATGTTCAATGCAATTCGGACACTTGGCAAATTTACCACGTGTTTTACTTACTAACGGATATTGAAATTTATCATTTGAAAATTATGTATGTAAATAATTAGAGTCCAGACCGTAAAAAAATTTACTGTCATATATTGGCGAGCTCACGGGCTATACTTACGCCATTTATTATTATTATTAGTTATTATTTCTAAATTATTTCTAAGCTTTGAGCTTTGAGCTTTTTCCTTTTGGCTTTTGGCTTGCTTAGCTTTATAAGCTAGCTTTAAAGCTAGCTTTCAAGCTTCACGATGAAAACACAAAAGTGTTGAAAAAAAAAATTTGCAAAAAAAAAGGCGAACGCCCGCACCTCGCCGAACGCTGGTCTCCAGCTGGTCCGACGGTGCGAGCGTCCGCCTTCGTTTATGTTCAATGCAATTCGGACACTTGGCAAATTTACCACGTGTTTTACTTACTAACGGATATTGAAATACATCATTTGAAAATTACGTATGAAAATAATTAGAGTCCAGACCGCACCGTCATGAGCATTTTGGACTTGGACTTTTCACGGTGAAAATAAAAAAGTGTTAGTAGAAAACAAAAACACTTTGAAAAAAAAAATTTGCAAAAAAAAAGGCGAACGCTCGCACCTCGCCGAACGCTGGTCTCCAGCTGGTCCGACGGTGCGAGCGTCCGCCTTCGTTTATGTTCAATGCAATTCGGACACTTGGCAAATTTACCACGTGTTTTACTTACTAACGGATATTGAAATACATCATTTGAAAATTACGTATGAAAATAATTAGAGTCCAGACCGTACCGTCATGAGCATTTTGGACTTGGACTTTTCACGGTGAAAATAAAAAAGTGTTAGTAGAAAACAAAAACACTTTGAAAAAAAAAATTTGCAAAAAAAAAGGCGAACGCCCGCACCAGCCGAACGTGCACACGGAAGCGCAACATGCATCCGATTGGATGTCATGCGCGCGTCGCGTCTACAGCGTCCGGCGGTGCGAGCGCCCGCCTTGGAATTTGGGAGCTTTCGCTTCGCTTCGCCTTCGTCTCTTCTGCTCGTCGGCTCTTAGCTCTTGGCTTTTTGCTTTTTGCTTTTTGCTTTTTGCTTTTTGCTTTTTGCTTTGAGCTTTTTCCTTTTGGCTTTAGCTTTATATAGCTAGGGGCTAGCTAGCTGGCTGCTAGCTTTTCGCTTGCGGGCCGACGTTCCGTGGAAACGATCGGACGAATCTCTTGGCGTGGGGCAGAGTCTCAACGGATCGCAGCATGACGCTGCTCTACCGGGTACAACACCCCGCCAGGTACGAAGGTCGTCTGCGGACGATTCCGAGTTCCGACGCCGAACTTAAGCTTGGTCAGAGGCGGGACGCCATCGCGCCGGGACATTTAACCACGCAGCGCGGTGCTCGTCCCACCTCGTCGGGCTTCGACGGAGGCCCCCGCGGACGGGGGCCGCCTGATAGATGTCACATTGTTTAGAGAGCCTTTCGACTCGCGGAACTCACATCACGTATCACCGCCCGATTTGCCTAGGCGGGATACGGCCTTAGAGGCGTTCAGGC
>NW_028278218.1:300000-390719 GCF_059751315.1 Micrasema longulum | reverse complement strand
TGTTTGAGTGAATTAACGAATTAAATTCTCACATTTACGCTGTCTCATATTCACAGAGCAATAAATTGACCTTTTCGAAGCAGGTAAAAAACGGAGCAATTATTATATTTCAGCATGTAAAATTGTACAAAGAAAACCTGTATTGTAAACAGAAAATTCGAAAATGATTTTTTTTTTGTAGCAAATTATTTATACCTTGCTTTGGTTATATTCAAGGTTTTATCGAATTTATTTATCTTGAAGTTATATTAACTTGATTTTAACCATTTTTTTCATTATAGATAACAATATTTAAAGTAAAAACAGAATCAGAATAAAAAATAACAAAAAAAATAACACTCGAAATACAGTTGAACTTGGTTATTACGAGGAAGATGGGACCACTTGAATTTGCTCGTTATAATCGTTAATCGTTATACCAGAGAAAAGTTTTTTTATACAATCGCTATTGCACATTGTCACTAAGTAAACAAGTAAATACATTTGTGTACATATAATTCACGCAGAAAATTTTTACAGGGGTTAAGTTTTAACTGATCTGATCTAGAACTCATTTGATATCACCCACTTGTAATGTTTATGTGTATTGAAATAAGCCTAGAATAATAAAAAATCTAAAAAAAACCGTAAAAACCCCCGAAACATGCATGTCATTCATAAACTACAAAAGCGGCTGTAAATTTTAACAATGTGCCGAACTGGCACTTACTATGTTCACAAAGCATGGATTAAAAAAAAATCATCTATGTTCAATTTTCAAAATTGTCGGCGAAAAATTCAATTAGGTACTTAGACACTTACATAGCTATCATGAACATAATTCGATTCCAATGCTTGGCGGTATTTATGCTTTACGTTAGCCAACTGTATAGATTTTATTACTTAGATTCTTATTTTGAGAATGATGTTTTTAACAATTGAAGATTTTTTGACAATATTTTTGTTTGGTATGTCCAAGAAGTAGCTCGTTACAACGGTGAATAATTGTATGGAGAAAACCACGAACTAAAATGTTAACTAATGTTTTATCGTTACTTTCGAGATCTCGCTTTTTCCGTGATCGTTACAACCGAGTTTGACTGCATTACATAAAAAAATAATCATAGGTTGGACACAAAAAAAAAACAAAAGTAGCTAAATACCACCATTAAATAACTTAGCCTGCTTGATCGTCACTGTCATGAATCGAACAATCTCTCTTCGTGTATAATTACAGTTCAGAAGCTCAGCTAGGTTATTTGTTGCAGCAATCCGACTGTTTAGTTTGCATTCAAGCTCCCATCTCAGTCTATCGAACATTGGGCAGTATATTAGAAGATGTTCTACAGTCTGCTCAGTGATGCCATCACATGAGTAGCAATTCAAAGATGTCAGTTAAAATAGGATTATTTAAAATCACACTTGGTATAGGTACGTAAAAAAAAACTCCTTTAAAAATTATGTAATTGAGTGTATTAGAACCAAACTCAGAAATCTCCACTTGGTTACGCGTGAATGTTTACTGCCATTTATATGTTTTGGCTGTCGGCTTTTCCTTGAGAAGTAGGACCCCCAGCAGCCTGGCAGTACCTACCGCATTGCAACAATTCACAAATTCCATATTCAAATAAAACTGACAGCTGTATTTTTTTTTCTTCAAACAAATGAAGTCTTCTGTAATCCGCATGAAAAACTTACAACAAATAATATTCTTACCGCTATCTTGCTATATAAAGTTACCGCTAAAGTGTCAACAGCAATATTATCATCACCGCATCCTATATCCGAAAATCCTGATACCCAAAGCTGAATAAAGAAAGAACCTAACATCCGCATCAATCCCGCATTTATTATCTGGTGGAGCGACCGGGAACACTTCAACACAGGTGAGTCGATTTCCATTAAGTGGCAGTAAACGTCCTTAGTAATGCGTGTGTTGGCTGACCTTGTTGGACCATCTTGGATCAGTTCATGCGCTCTCTAAGCTATGGAGGAATTAACTTTTGCGCCTCTCTCTCGCATCACCACCACTCATAACGGAACATTAGTTCCTGATGCCAAAATAAACTATACATAAAAACCTACCTACTTGAATAATAGCGTAATTCAAAACCGTCTCTAAATCTTGCAAAAACAGATTTCAATTATACTACTTTACACCGCAAACTAAGCATTCTCCATTGAGTTGGTGAAGCATAATTAGAAATCTCACAATTCTTTTTTCAAAGTTTTTCGCAAATATCTCAGTTACTTTTTCAATAAAGATTTCTAAGTTTGCTTATATTATCCTCAATTTATTTGTCATTTACCTAATTTGTTGAGAAAATATTGTACAGATAACTCCGCTTCGTAGTGGTTGGTGCCTTTGCCTTCCATGATTGAGAACAATGTTTTGAGTTCGTCCAAATGTTGGCAGACTGGCTGGATTTCCTCCCTAGGGTGTTATTTAGATCTTAATTTGTTGCAACAGAGAGAGAAAACATTTTTGAGAGGGGAACATAGAAGTCTAGGAATTTACAGGGCTTATGATCTGTCTTTTACTAGTTTAAGTGGCCACATTACATACTGTGTAACATTTTCTATTCTGTCTATGTTTAAACGTCCTAATTTCCTCAACTCTTCCATCTGTTAATTTTTGTAGAGTAAAAGTTCTGAAACCTTTATCACGTGGGTAAGATTCATCCAGCTGAACCAATTCATCTACTTGGCAACGCCTTAAAAAAATATTCCATATTTTCCGTCTTCTTCTACCAGTTAGTTTATTCAACAATGTTTTGAGTATGTCCAATTGTTTGCAGACTAACTGGATTTCTTTTCTAGGCAGTTATTTAGATTTAAATTTATTGCAACAAATTGAGAGGGAAAACATTTTTGAAAGGGGAATATGGAAGTCTAGGCATTCACAGAGCTTATGACCTATCAGAACATGCACTAAAGTTAGGTAAAAAATATTTAGCGATATGTCGCGGAATGTTTTAGGGGGTTATAAAGGGGAGAGGCTGAGTGATTGAACGTTACACGATTAAAAAGTGAGCTTTATTCAAAAAATGTTTGATTGTTGTCTAGGGGAATATTATTTTTCATGGATTTTTTAATGTAATTCACCTCCGTGTTGTTTAATTGAAGTCCTTTTTTATCATTTTATGCAAATTATTATTTTTTTAAATCTTGTATCATGATTAAAATCGTGATTTGAATTTACGAGATGATTGGCAAACTCGGAAAAAAAATATATTATTCAATCATCTCATGTGTTCTTTAATTCGCTTCTTTCTTAGCTTTAATATTCGCAAATTCAAAATGTTTGACCACAGAGTTAATGCTTTGACCATAAATAAAAAACAATGTATTTTTATTATATTATTTATTTATTTAACTTTTTGTACATAATGTTATTTGTACATTGCCAAATGGCAATTTCTTCCAACTAACCAATTACATATGTATTTGATATTATGATTTGATAATGTTTAATAAGGCACGTTTTAAAATTATTTTCAATTTCTTCCTCGGCGTGGGACACCCGGTATTTATTTTTAATGTAAAAAAGTCATTTGTAAATTGTAAAATAAAAATAACAAAATAAATAAATAACATGAGTTTTGTCCGTTTTTTTTCAAATTTTAAAATAAGTACTAAAAATAAAACTAAATTGTAAACTTTATACATCTTTCAAAATGTTATTTTATATTTTGTTTGCTTTTAAGTTACATATATCAATTAATTTTATATCAAACCTTAAAAATGGAATGCCAATTAGGCGAAAGTAAGCATTTTTAACAGGTCCGTCTGTTTGCGTTCAATCAAGGGAATAAAGAAAATACATTATTGAGTATTTTTTTGTAATTTATCTTGTTGTTCCTCATATGGAAAAAACACCCAACATACTTTTGCATATAAACATATACGAGTATATTTAATTTAAAGCCTGCAAAGCCTTTATTGTAATAGCTCCATGGAATAGAGAAGATTGAAAGAAGTTATGAAAAATACACCAATCCGAACCAATTGAGAAAAAATCTTTTTTCTTTTGTTAACTGGCGGGAATCAAACCCGCGACACTAGTTTCACAGTTGGCCGTATTTTTTATAAGTTACTTATTCAAATATTGGCAACCCAGTATAAAGTTAGGTACTTATATTAAATAGTCGTAACTTTATACCTGTTAAGCCTTTTTCTAAACCACTGATTCGGAAAAATAAGCTGTTCGTATTTACTTGGGTTTAATGATTAACGGAATAAAAGAAAATTCGCAATATTTGTAAAAGGAAAAATGTTGGCTTTATAATGAATATCAAATAAAATGCCTATAAAATTAAATTCCGTCGGTGTAATGTTAAATCCTTGTTAAATTATAGGTAAAAATAACGATTATTTGACTTTGTTATATTTATACATACATATACATTTATTTTATTTTATTTTATTCAGAAAACATAGTCATACAAAATAAGTATTAAAAACAACATTTTTTTTAACATAAAAAGACCAATTAAGTTTTCATAAATTAAAAAGATATAAACATTAAATGTAACAAAAAAATAAAAAATAAATAAGATTTTTAAGTGAGAAAAGAAAAATTGTTGACATTTGCGTTTTCCATGGAGTTAATAAATTAAAATAAATAAAAATACCGAATGTACACTCCGAGCCATCCACGCACACACATGAACGCACATATAAAACATACACAAACATATACATTACATTACAGGCGGCCTCCGTGGTGTAGTGGTCAAGACGCTTGACTCACAGACGGAAGGTTCCGGGTTCAATTCTCGGTGAGAACACAACAATTAAATGTGATTTTTCTCAAGCCTGGGTGTTCTGTGATGTAATTCACCGCTGTAATTGGGCCTCCTGGCCTGTTGTGGTGCAAAAATAAAAAAATAAAACATGCGGCACATATACATAGCATAAACCACTCAAGATGCACATTCAGCAACTATCCCAAATAATCGACCCCATGAAGAAATTTTCTGTACAAATGCAACGTGCAGTTAAAAATGTCTACATCAATACTGAGTCCGTTATAATTTCTACAGGTACGTCTAATGAATGAATTCGAGGTATAATTGTTTTTACAAGTTGGTACATAAAAAAGGGAATTTAATCTAGTAAAGCAAAGAGGACAACGGAAACCAATATTTTGTAAAAGATACGGCGAATCAACTATATTATTGAGTTATTTTATTATTATCAACTATTTATTTTGAAAAGAAAAATTAAATCATATGTAAGGCGCCTTTTTTGTAGTGATTCTATATTAAAATTGATCAAAGATGCGCCGTAATCATTTTCAATGTTGCTAAACGATATATATATACATATATACAGGGTATTCTTTAAACTCTGTCACACCCGAAACTATGATGATCAGTATGGGCAAGAAGACATATTGGCATATTTCAAAAAATATTTAGAACGAAGAAAATTTGTAAAAATAAAATATTAAAATTAACAAATGGTTGCTTACTTCTGCAGGGGAGAAGCGAGGGGGGCGCGGACGCGTGGTTAACGGTGTGTCAGACTCCCCTCACCCCTCCTCCTCGTTTCACTCCTGCAGAAGTTAGCAACCATTTGTTTTTTTAAATATTTTATTTTTTTAAATTTTATTTATTCTAAAAAAATATTTGATTGTGCCAATATGTCTTCTTGCTCATACTGATCATCGTGGTTACGGATGTGACAGGGTTTAAAGAACATCCTGTATATATATATTTTTATGGGAATGCATTTGGAATCTTTTTTAATTAAAAGCAACACCGTAATATTGATAAATAACAAAAAAGTGAAGGATATTTTTTATGGATTCAAATATTTAAAAGTACCTAATAACGTATTCGAAACTTACATTTTATCGATATATTAAGATAATAACAACTTAAAAATGCTTGGTACACTTCCACTTATTTATTTGACCAATTAGCGCTTTCATCCTCTAATGGGCATCTTTAGACTGGTGAATATTATAGTGTTAAGATAATTGATATAAAACTAAATATTATCTTACAGTGTAGGTTCATTTAAAAAATAAGTTGAAAAATATACAATACGCAATATTTTAATGAAACAGAGTGAGACAAATGATTCAAACATGTGTTGGCGGTGTACTTTAAAAGATGATTATTTTTTAAGAAAAACATTTATTGTTTGATAGCAATGTACAGGGTCCAACTAAGGGGCTTAATAAGGGCATTAGAGGGTGAAAGCGCTAATTGGTCAAATAAATAAGTGGAAGTGTACTAAGATTTTTTTTATTAAAAACTTATAATAACTAATACTACTTTCGGACAAACGGATTTTGAGTATTATTCAATTAAAATCTATAACCTACTTCCACTATCTATTAAAACAATTAGTAACGAAAAAATGTTTGAAAAGGCTTTAAAAAAATGGATGGTGGAGCTAGGTAGAAGTATTGTCTCATTCGCCCAAACCAATATTGAAGCAGCCGCTCCACAAGTGTATAGCTTATGTTAAGGTTTTGTTATTTTCATTGTGCGTTTTGTAATATAAATAATATAGATGTACATACATACCTAGTTTTTAAAACTGTGAACATTTGATAATTATCTCTGTTTATTAAAAAAGTGTTCTTTGTTTTTTCTCAAATGTAAAAACATTTCAAAAAAGTATATTGTTAAGGGTCCTCGGCACGGGTAATCCCAGTGAGGTCACATTATTTTTATTATTAATTATAATTTGTAAGAGAAAAATATGAATAAATAAACAAATAAAATATGTAAATAAAAGTTATTAAATCATTACAATGGAATTCCATCAAGAATTAATAAAAAATAGAAAAAAAAAAAAACAATTCTTAGAGGTGCGGGTCAGTGCTATACCTACAAGATCCTCACCGCGTCACTGTGACCTGTGAAGATCTATTTTGATGGATCCCCTTGAATAGATCTTGCGCTCCAAGCCCAGCGGTGCTATTTTGTACCGCTCTCGTGGCCGTAGAAAACACTTTTATCTCGTGTATTTACATACAAAACTGTCGTGTTTTCTGGGGCGCGAGAGCTTTTGGAATATCACCCCGGAGGTGCTATTCTGAACCACTCTCGTGGCACGAGTATCTATCAACGTGCTTAAAAACTTGCTAAGCATTTGAGCGATCACAAAGAACAATAATGAACATGCTTTAGTTATCGCAGTCATGAATCAACGCGTGTGTAATTTCTAAGTTAAAACTCATGTCGGTTTGTTTTTTGCTTTCCTCGTAAATAAATACAGTTCATTGGCGAAAAATCGGCGTTTACTATAAAAAAAATAATACAATATATTGCATATGCAAAATATTACGGAGTATCTAGTACAAAAAAGTGAAAATTAAATTACTATTTTAAATAAATAAAAAAAAATAGAAGAAACGGATTTAAAATAATTATTTGAGTATTCAAAATCAATATGGATATTGTGGAGAAATGTTTTAATTTGTAAATTTTTAAAATAAGTTTTCAAAAACTTCGTCGTTAGAAAAACGCGACATGTTTGGCGTTGATAATTGTGTCGTCAAGATTAGTGACAATGTTCCAAACAAATTTGAATGGTCAAAAACAAGTAAGTATGAATCGCGATGTGGCCAATGAATTGGGGCGTAGCTAATGGAATGACCGTTTTGGCGAGAATTCAAAATTACAAATTTAAAAATATTTTTTTTGCTACTAATAAGTAACAAAAAATATTTTTTTTACTTCACATTATTTCATAAACCTTTATTACTTTAAAAATGTTTTTAAAAAAAGCCTTTTGGGAATGAGCAGCTGGTATCGTCCCACTTATGCAAAGTAGGCAGGCTCTCGGGAGGCATCTGCGGTATGCGGACTAGTTAGCCGTATAGCCTACGCTTGAATACTATTGATACTAAAGATTGTTGCGCCTTTTTATATTTTATCTTCGTTCCTTGTAAAGGAATTTCAATCTCTCAATCTGTCCTCATATGAGAAACGTAAAACAGAGATGGGCCATATATGCATTTTCAAACTACTTAATATTACTAGTGATGTCCCATCTCTGTTGCAATTAATTTATTTTTATGTTTCCAACCGTATCACTAGAAGTTACAATCAGCTATATATCAAATCTTCTAACAGCAACTTTTGTTTTAATGCCCTAATGCCAAGATGAGTCAATTCGTCACACAACTTGGAATTCTTTGGGGATAGATCTTCTGGCTTTTTGTAGATTATCTCTTCGCCATTAATACAGTGGGGGATGAAAATGGATTGGTATGGGTTAGCTCGAAGTATTTTAAGTTGATCTTAGTTATGAATATATTGTGGACTAGTACTTTATTGTCCATGTTTTTCTTTGCCACATAGTATTATGTTATTTTTGTTTAGTTTTCTGTGCATGTGTTTCTTTATATAACTGTTGTTATTAACTCAGCCCGTAATTTTAATAAATAAATACCACCGCACACCCAAATTTCTTAATAACGAATTAACTGTAATATTTTTTTTTCTTATCTTTCTAGGTAAGGTCCACTTTTTCATCTTCACGTTTCTAAGACACGGGGATTCATCGCAGAACAGTCAAAATAGAAGACAATGAAAAAAGGTAAAATTATAACGATAATTTAACACATAATATACAAATCAAACATACAAAACATTGTGTTATTTTCGGTATTGAATTTATGTTCAAAATAATAAACTGTAAAGAAGATAGATAGAACCTCCACTATAAAATGTAAATAAATTCGGGATTTAAAACACTCAGACATCGAGATGTATTCAAGCTGCTTTCTTATTTAAGCGATGCAACATACTATACACCTTTGGCTCGCATGTGTCTGGAATATAAAATGTTCTTCCGAAATAGCAAAACGTGTATATTGCATGATCCTTTCCCAACACTTGCGAATAATCTCTTGAGAATAAACTTTAAGCTTATTTTGTACAAGAAATATTATTCTAACAGATTGAGATGTCGAAATTCTCTCTAATTACATAGGTACTCGACGACTTGCCCTTATGTTTTCGATTTCCACATTATATTTAGAAGAATTTGTACATATTAAACCGTGACCGACCGAAGTTTCGGTTTCGACCAGTTTCGGCAAACCTAGGCGGAGCTGAAACGAGAGGTCGGGATGTGTCGGATTACGTTCGGCTGTACTCGAGTGCATCTTTTAGCTCACGACTCGGCCGCGTGACCTGTGACCTTTAGTTTGTTTCGGCTTTCGGCCGATGAGTGTGGTTAGTTGCCACGTTGCCAATCAGTCAGTTTTCGTGCATCAAACAACGGTATAATAATAAGTTATTTATCTGCCATTGTCTAACATGAAAAATAAAAACTAGACTAATTTTGTAATTTGTTGACTATAGTTAGAAGGCAGTTCTAAGTATTTATGTTTTTGTAATTCCTTTATAGCTATGAGGTTAAAGTTCCTAGAGCGTACATTCAAGAATTGTCACACATAAGTTATATTATAAACACCTGTCTCCCGCTTCTACTCCCACCAAGTCAACTATATACCGTTGGGTCTTTCTACTTTCCTTTATAGTAATTTTCTATGCATAAATATGTCCTTAAAAATGCCCATTGGGCGTATATTAACAACCAACCGAAACTCTCTAAAGACAAACATTATCATCATTCCCTTTCCGCATTGAATGGTGCATAGGGCACTGCATTGATCAATCAATTGCAGCATAGCCCCTAAGAGCCGATTTTACTATCACTTAAATAAACCAAATATTGTCTTGAAGTAGTAATTATTATTGATTTTTTTGTCCTAGCTTTAATTTTATTTAGTTATGTTTTATTTCACTAAATGTTATAAAATATTTGGATATAACCACTTACCGACTTTTTTATATCTACCGGTTTCGAGATGTACCCGTCTCTTCGTCAGGACACCAATTATACACCCATTATACACCTTCACCATAGTTGTTGCACAAAAAAAAACTAACACGGCATATATTTTTATAAACACATGCACTGATTAGGACAAATGTGCACTTATTAGATTATGAAAATTTTTTTTTTTTTTTTTTTTTTTTTTTTTTTTTTTTTTTTTTTTTTAATTTTTATTCCAGTAAAATGGCTATAAAGTGCAGAGCCAATTCTACCATATGAACATATAAACATGAACATAAATATAAATATAAACAAAAATATAACAATAAACATAAATATAACAATAAACATAAATATAACAATAAACATAAATATAACAATAAACATAAATATAACAATAAACATAAATATAACAATAAACATAAATATAAACATAAAATAAAATTTTATATTGCAGCACTTATGGTAATATTTAACCTTAAAAAAATTGTTGAAAAATAGTTTAAATAAACTAAATTTTAATGACTACAAGAAAATTTTTAAAATGCCAATATTTTTTTTAATTCAAATTTGGTTTTTGTAAATAATATTATAGTTTAAAAGTCAAATACGTCTGTAAAAAGATATTGTTATCTGCTTGTCCTTAAATGAGTTTTTCTTTAAACTCCTTGAGAATATTATATCAATCTATCTGTAGAATGTTTTCAATTCATTTTCAATCATGTTTTCGTAATACCAGCATATGTTAACTTGCTTTTTTTTTTTTCATGGTCATGTCATACCATATTTATATGCTATAAACTTTTTAATAATTTAAAAAGGAATGGCCCACGCTCAGACGCTTAAATCTTAGTGGGCACTTTTTCCTGTTTATGTTATGGCTAAATTTTAAGATGTATTTTTCTAAAGTGTATTTTTGTAATTATATTTCTATGTAAATAATATTTGTATGGAAAAATAAAAACAAATAAAAAAGAAATAAAAAAAATTATTAAAAAAATAAATAAAAACGTTTAGCATCTCACCCGCAAGTCGGCGACATAAGTGATAGGACCACAATCTGGTAAAATAATAATAAATCTAAAATCTGTTATTAGATTTATTAAGAATTTATGTGTAGTCAGTTCGCGTAAATTTCTGTAATGGCGTTAAGTAGGAATACATGTTAATTTTGTCATCAAAAGACAAAACTTCAACATTAAATTATTCAACGGGGATTTGCTCGCATTTTCTAATTTTGACATTAAATATTTACTCCGATTACACATCATGTTAATTAATGTTTAATTACATATATTACGCTAAAACGAGAGGAAGTACTGTTAACCCTACACTGCCCAATGTAGAAGATTTGCTACATATCGATAATCGTAGAATAAAAGTGCCCTCAAACATTTTTATCACTCGGTGACTAGTGAATTATATTACTTACCTACTCACATTTATAATTTATTGAAAAAATCGTCAACAGAGAAAAATGTGCGATAAAATTTGAATTAAGTTCAGTTACACGTTTTCTGTCAAATGTTTAATTCAGCTACTTTATTTTGGTTTTAAAAAACAAAACAAATAAGCCAGTTACATTTTTTTACAAATAATACCACAGCAAGTAAAAATATATTCTTAAACAAAATAAACAGTGACCTAAATCCAAAAGAAAAAAATGAAAAAAAACACTACAAAATTATTTTGATAGCAAATGCCGCACGTCATTATGATTATTCGCAAATAAATTTATTTTCAATGATTTTTTAAAATAATTAAAAGATCGTCATAAATATGAATTTTGCCCATAATTAGACGAGACAAGAGAAGTATGAAAAAAAAGTTTTTTTAAGATCTTTTTAATAAACATTAATAGAGATTTTAGAAAACAATTCAGGGCAGTGAATTGAACCAGAAGCAATTTTTAAATGGATAAATTATATCAGCTATTTCGCGATCTTTTTGCAGAGCAATAGTTGATGTTTTTGACATATTTGAATGTATTGGTTGGATTTGAAACAAACTTTCAACCGGAAACACCATGTACATGACAAATGTATTTTGTATATTTTTAATGCCGGATATCTGCACATTGTACATAGGATCCATATTTGTAATGCTTATTCCAAGTTGCTTCGCACCAAAGTAAGGTAAAGGATTTTGATGTTAATTTTGATTTTTAAATAGTGATTTTTTTGTACTTTTAAAAAAAAATTGAAGATAAAAATTGTCCGCAACTTTCATTATTAGAAAAAAAGATGTTCATAAAAAATAATATTTATTATTTTCCCTATATTCTTGTATTTTTAAACTTTTTATGCCGGATGTAGCATATTGTCTGCTTACCTAAAATATGAAACGATACGGTGTTGTAAAGGTGTGAGTGTATACTTCAAACGCTTCTTTGAAAGTATTGCGCTTGGTCGGTTCAGTTGTGAATTATCGTACGTCAAGTATGGAGGTCTACATTCGCCATATTTTAAATTTTTACTACCTGAAAAGAAAAAACGCGTCGAATGCGACTAACAAAATTTGCTATGTATACGGGGCCGATACTTTTTCCCTTCATGCTGCACAACAGTAGTTCGAGCAATTTCTTTTTGATGTAGTGGAAGTGAATGATGCACTCATTCACCTCCACTAAACCAGAACGGTGTAGGGGAGGTGAACCACTCTGGCAGGCTTGTCGTCAAACATGTCGATAAAATGATGGAAAATACTGAGACAAACCATAATGTTAGCAGTAGTAGCATCGCTTAAAAGCTGAATTTTGATCATAAAACTGTTTTAAACCATTTGCAGAAGACTGGATTTAAAAAAAAGCTCGATGTTCTGGTGTCACAAAAAATCTGCATAAACCGAATTTCCATCTGCAAATCGCTGCTGAATCGCAACAAAATCGACACATTTCTGAAACGGATGGTGACTAGTGATAGAAAATGGGTCACTGTTGACAATTTCAAGTGATAGAGATCGTGGTCGAAAGCCAACAAAGCGGCCCTGACCGTGGTTAAGCCAGGACTGACGGCCAGGAAAGTGTTGCTGTGTGTTTGGTGGGATTGGCAGGAAATACTCCACTGTGAGCTGCTCCTTTATGGCCAAATGCTCAATTCTACCCTCTACTGTAAACAATTAAAGCTGGAGATCGAACAGAAGTGGCCGGCATTGGTGAATAGGAGAGGTATCGTGTTGCATCAGGACAACGCCAGGCCGCACACATCTTTGATGACGCGCCAGAAGCTCCGGGACTATTACCTGTTCCTGTCTATGGCCAACGCGATTGGGGGAACAAATTTGGCCTCAATAGAGGCCGGAGAAAATTGGTTGCCCGAGTTTTTCGACATCAGGGGACAAGGGCTACTACGAAAGGGGCATTATAAAGTTGAGTCTTTGTTGACAACAAGTTATTAAACAGAACGGCGCATATTTGACTTACATCGGATGATTGTAACACTTTTTATAAAGCATTGGAATAAAGCGAAAAATATGAAATCACTCTTTCCTCAACCTATTATATACAAACAACGTACTGTAATTTATTTCTTTTTAAATACGAAAATTGAGGACTCTTGCTTCCTGAATTTGCTTCGTATATATTTTTGTGCAAAACTAATAAACCAGCCAAAACTCTTCTAAACTCTTAACTGAAAATGGTAAAAGTATTTTAGAAGACCGTTGGGTACTTCAAACATTAATTATATCAAATATAAGACTCTTTTATGGATTACACTTCAATAATTTGGTACTCGTATAAATTAATAAAACTAATCTTGTTGGGTGAAATTTCGTTTTCATTTTAGAAAACCCTATGGGCGGGGGCAGAGGCGGATATCCTGCTACAGTGAAAAGGGTTTAAATTAAAAACATATTGTAAATCTTTATTTACGACCTCTCAAGGATTAATATGCAAACTCGGGTCGGCCCATTGTATCCTCAAATTCGGAATGGTTAGTAATCGTAACATATCGCCAGTGTCGGGTCCGTGCGAACATAGCGTATCTGCTAAATAAATTAATTTTACATAGAATGTTTTTTACATTTATAATTATTTTCTAAGCGTTAGAAAACTTCATTTTCTTTTCTATTTTTTTTTGTTTTAAATATAATCTTTTTATGGCTTTTCCGTCTTTGTCGTATTGTTAACTCATGACAAGATCTGGACTTTTTTGGTTTAAGTTTACAACGATTTAAACAAGCACTAAATAAATAGTCGAGATCTAGTATTGATATCCCTTATGTTTGTCAATGCTTCTTTTCTTATTTTTGTTTATTTTTTACTATAATATATTGTAATATTAATACTCTGTGAATTGTATAAATGAACTTGTAAATAATTAATACTATTTAACTATTTTTTTTTTAATTCCTTGACTGGACATGTTAACGTTTCCGATCCTGAAGGGGTAAGAAATCCGCGAGTTCCCGAGGGGGATGCCAGAAATACCCCTGCTAAAATGCTATAAATACGACTAAAAAAAAAATGTCGTAATGATTTTCATGGTTGTGTTTAAAAAGCTGTTGCATAATATTTCTAGTTTTCTGTGATTTTTTTTTTCGTAAAATACTGTTGCTAGAAGATGCTGTGTGACATCATTAAGCGTTCACAGTGACACGTTGAACAGCACTGACCTAATGTCAAGTTACCCGTTGGAGTTGAGTGACAGCGGGGAGTTGGGGGGAAAATGCATGTAAAATGTAAAGCACGAAATCCAGTTTTTGTGGTTATTGCTTGATATTTGCGCCCAAATAGCAAGATTCGCACGTGCAAACTGACCAAATAATATTGAACTGTAAAGTGATGAATTGTAATTCTCGCTGTATGTACGGGTGGAAACCAAAGAAGAAAGTGAATTATTATTGAAAGAATAGGGCAGAAAAATATTTTATTGAATTCGATACATTTTTAAAATTACGGTGTAAGATTGAGCAAAAAATGAAATCAAATTGTTATTAATAAAAACGTTATTGAAAAAACATGATACCTAGGTACCCAAGATACCCCCCTTAGGCCCGGAAGGGTGAAACCTTAACCCACTAATAATACGTTAAGGCTTAATTTAAGCTGCCTCTTTTTCACGTTTATTTTTTACTGTCGCGCAATTAAAGCATTTTTCATCACGTCGGCATATTTCTGTGGCTTGAGTCTTAAAGGGCCAATGTCGTAAATCACAACATTACGGCGAAGTGTATTTACAGCTCATTTGTGACATAATAAAATTGTTTGAGGTGTTTGAAACTATTTTCAATAAAAAAAACACTACCGCATATATGTATGTGTATATATATTTTTTTAATATGTGCATTTTTTAATTGCCATCAACCCTCCACAAAATGCTGGAAATAAAAAAAAAATCTTACACTAGCCCTTTGAGACGCAACACACACGACACACATATCTGTAGATAGCGTTGACATCTCTGAAACTCAGAAAGCTGGACTTAGCCGTTAAAAAGCCGGATTTTTGAGTCCCAAGGCCGGACGCTAAAAAATAAGGATTTTAGACTAAATTTTTTACTAAAACACATGTGTATTTTTCTAACAAAATTTTAATTTGTGTTGGAAAAATGTGTGCTGGTGCTGCAGCCAATTAAATAAAATTATGGCTGTCGATCTCTACTAAATAAAAGATCTGTATAAAAAGTGGACTGTAAAAAATATTTATTTTAGTAAGCACAGTGTATGCTCTGTGACGATCTTTTTGAGACGAAACGAAAAACAGACAGTAATGGCCCTTGTGCTATCTATAAAATATACTATTCAAGGAGTACCCACCAAAGCAACAACACTTTGTAGCTCAATCACAAATAACTATCGACGTGCTAATAAGTGACGTGATAACAATTTCTCACCATGGTTGTTTATCGTATTCGCGATCACAATGCAACATCCGTGAACATGTAATATTAAATGTCAAAATATTTACGTTTTGCGGCGTATAATCCTGCTGCGCATTCACATATTTGAATTTACCGTTGTTATTATGGAAAATATTCCAAAATTGCATTTAGCCGGTGATTAGCAAGCCAAACATCAAAAAAAGCAGCCCCCATAGTAATTGTAATTTAATTTTCACTTTTTTGTATTAGATACTCCTTACTATTTTGCAAATGCAATAAATTGTATTATCTTTTATTGTAAACGCCGATTTTTCGCCAGTGAACCGTATTTATTTACGAGGAAAGCAAAAAACAAACCGACACGAGCGTTGACTTAGAGATTACACGCGCGTTGACTTGTGACTGCGATAACTTAAAAAATATTGCGTTTTTATGATTTACCCAAATATTTAATTTTGAGGGCAATTTTCAACGAGTTGTAAATAACTCACTATTGGAAAATGGAATCGAGTTGGGATACAGTGGGATTCGAACCACGGACCTTTGATCCGTGAGTCCGAGACACTAGCCACAGGACCACAACCCGATTTAACTTAACTTAATTTAATTTATCTTAACTTGACTTATTTTAATTTAACTTCAGCATGTTCATTGTGATCGCTCACATGCTTAGCATGTTGATAGTTATTTGTGATTGAGCTACTAATGTGGCAGTCAATAAGATCAATAAATTTTGTAATAAGAACTCCATTAAATAAAAACCTCACATGTATTATTTATCAACATATTTTCTTAACTTAGCCTTAGGCTAAGTGATTCAATGGTGGTATCTAGCGTCTTCTGTTTTTTTGTGTCCAACTTTTAGGATTTTTTATTATTTGTTAATGTAATATTTCTAGAGTTATTTTGTTTATTCTGATTCTGATTTATTTTTATTATTGTTATCTACGATGAAAAATGTTAAAATCAACGTAATATAACCTAAATGTAAATATATTCGATAAAACCTTGCACATAACAAAAGCAAGGTACAAATAATTTGCAGCTACAAAAAAAAAAAAAAAACATATTTTCTTTGTCAAAAATCTTTCTCTAACAAAAGTTTCTCTAACAGTTTTGTCATAAAAGCCAAAACGGGTCGGACCCAGTCAAATTTGGCCAGACAAGAAGTCAAAAAGCTTAACCTGTCCAAACGGATGGCTACGTTATCTACGTAGCATCACGTATGATCATGGTGAAAGTTCTTTAGAGGCACAAAAGGTATTTATCTACTAATTGAAATGCCATTTTCTTCGCCACTGTAACGTTTTCATTTTATTAATCTATCAGTCATTGGCTAAACTTATTTGAAAAAACAAAACGATACTTTTTTTTTGTTTTCAAGTAATGTTGCTGTCTTGCAGATTGGCAACTTTAGAATTAACCCGACGATACTATACGAACACGGTTTGGTCCATTGTAGTTGTGAATATAATAATATTCCTCGACCATTTCAGAAATTTAACCTACATATTGATATTGTAATGTATTCAGTTACCTACATTCATTATCGATTATCAATATTATTTAGCGATAACGCGTACTTCTTTCACAATATAATGTGGATTATAATTATCGATAACGCCACCGCCATTATCGTAATGCAATACCTCGAAAGTCTTCTTCTTTTTCCTTGCTACAGATCTATGTGGTCTGTTCTTTAAGGGGTTTTTTCTTCTAGGAGGTGGATTCCCAGCTGGCCACAAAACTTGGTTTTTTGTAACAACTTTTGTTTTAGAAACTAGCATTTCGAACATTTTTTCAGAAGGACTATTTTTCTTTGATGGGATACCGTTGACATATTATGTATTATAGATGACATGTGGCGTTCGGCGAGGCCGTTTTGGCATTATTAATTTTAAAAAGAATCGGCCAATGCTCAGTGTTGACATTTCTATCATGGTGGAAATATTTGCCAAATGTCATTGTGGTATTTTTTAATAAGCGTTTATACAATCGTTGTTTTGAAATAGTGTAGAATAAAGCTACGTTTATTCCTAAGTTAATGATAATTGTTTTCTTAGTTGAATTTCTGAGAACCACAGAAAAAATAGCCATTTAAAATTATATTACTCATATATTTTGCACTTACATGCAGGTACAAATTTATGATCCGTTTTTTGTAGATTACCTTTAAAAAAAATCACTCGCCTCTGTCGTGTAGTCTGTATGGCATTATTTGTAGGTTATTATTTTTTTCAGCTATGATTATAACCTAGTCCACATAACATACTCTTTTTTTCCCTTATCTTATATCTTAGTTGTAGGAAGAGTACTTTACAAAAATGATTCTTCGTAAAGTTTAAAATACAGCAAAGTCCATTCAAACCTTTAATGTCCTCTATTTGTGTGATAAATTTGCGTAAAATATCGTAGTGTTAATATGAACATAAACAAACATTTTATATATACTTGGTTCACCGACAGGTACTAAAACATTTATATTGGCCATAAAACAATTGAACGCACCGTAGCTGTTCCTTTGTTTTGGTTTTTTGCACCACAACAGGCTAAGAGGCCCAATCACATTGGTGAATTACAGCACGAGACACCCAGGCTTGAGAAAAATCACATTAAATTTTTATGTTCTCACTGGTAATCGAACCCGGAACCTTCCATGCGCGGATACAGTATCTTAGCCATAACACCATGAAGGTCGCTAAATCATCATTATCAAATCGCTATCGTCACTGCATCGGTAAAATAAATGTCGCGTATCTCGATCACGAACACGCAAGAGTGTGAAATATTCAAACCATGAATATACAGAGAATTAAACAAATGTATGTGAATATGGAATGTAACAGTGACAACGACAGATCATAAGCTTTGTCAATGCCCAGGCTATAATATTATCATAGATGGAGAACATTTCAACTCCTAAAATACTGGTAAATAATTCACTAGTAAAATACGGAATATTCTAAAGTTCAGACATTTGAAGAAAAAAAACGTGGTGGTGACACGAGAGAGAGGCGCGAAAATTATTTCCTCGATAGCTTAGAGAGCGCATAAACTGATCCAAGATAGTCCAACAAGGTCAGCCAACACACACATTATTAGGGACGTTTACTGCCACTCAATATACAATGGAAATCGACTAACCTGTGTTAAAGTGTTCCCCCTCGCTCCACCAGATAATATTTGCGTGAATGATGCGGATGTTAAGTTCTTTCTTATTCTGCTTTGGGTATCAGGATTTTTGGATATTGGATGCGGTGATGATAATAATGCTATTGACAGTTAAGCGGTTACTTTTTATGATAGCGGTAGAAATAGATTTTTTCGTTGTTAGTTTATCGTGCGGATCACAGAAGTGATGTAGGTGTTATTTTCGATACCAAATTATCATTTATTGGTCACATTAATAGCATTAGTAATAGATCTCTAAGAATGTTGGATTTCATTATCAGAACCACTAAAGATTTCAAAGATATTGGTGCACTTAAAATAACACCTCACTTGCAAGAAGCATTTTGCAGTACAACTCTACAATCTGGGCTCCTCATTATTCTAGGCACCAATATTGTATTGAAAAGGTGCAAAATAAGTTTTTACGATTTATTAATTTTAAATTAGGTGTTGGTATTGAATTTTTAAATTACAATTTGTTACTGTTTGTTTTGAAATTATTAAGACTAAGCGATAGGAGAGTTATAACTGATTTATTAAATTTATTAAAAATAATCCATTCTATGTTTGACACCCCTGCACTTTTTTCACTAATTAATTTTAATGTACCGAAAAGGACAACTCGGCAAACCTATCAATACTTTGACATCATATAGTAAAAATGCAGTCATCAATAGACTTCACTCTCTAGGCAATGAGTACCAGGACGTTGGTGACTCATTTCACATGAAATTCAGTACATATAGAACGGTTCTTCTTCTTTATTTCATTGGTAATAGTTCTAGGTAACTATTTGTTACTATTGTTAAAAATTTGTTTTAAACTTCTTTATTAGTGTTTTTTTTTTCTTTTTTCGTTTCTTTTCTTGAATTAATTTATAAGTAAAAAATATTTCTCTTCATCATTTTTTTTACATAATTATATATTTTTATTCATAAACATATACTATTTACCTAAATATTAGTTTTAAATCATAATAGATATATTATTTTTTTTAATGTTACTCAAAATGGTTTTCATAGTTTTTTTTTTAAACTGGTTCAAAGTATATCTAATACCAAATTATACCATATAATTATACTTTTTTTTATCGATAATTCTATAACTGGTAATATTTTATTATTTTATGTGGTTTATATTTCTTAGACTTTCTTAATTTGTTAATTAATAATATTGTTTTAAATGCTCTGTATTACTTATGCTTACATTTATGTATATTTAATTGTATTTGTAACTAATATGTAAAAGGCACTAAGTGCCGTTTATTTCAATACAATAAGACGTATAAATTTGTTTTAAGAAAAATACAGCTGTCAGTTTAATATTTGAATTTGGAATTTGTGAATTGTTGTAATGCGGTAGGTACTGCTAGGCTGCTCAGGTTCCTACTTCTTAAGGAAAAGCCGACGAAAATTTATAATACTAACACGTATTTGGTTTAATATATATATATATATATTTTTTTTTGAAAACATAAATTTTCTTTGTACCCAAGATTTATAAAAAGAATTAAACCTAAAAACTATATGCAAATAAACATATAATTTCGCTCTGTTATCGCAAAATAAATTAAAAATCATAAATACGCCGCTCATATTACATATACCTTTCAAAACGTTAAGATACATATATATATACCTCGCTCATTGAATTAATTATATCTTTCGGGGTGCGTGTCTGGGGTCTCACCTTCCAGTCTCATCTGGGTAAAAATTATGATATTCAGGTGAGACTGTTAAAGGGGATTGTACCGGATAGCGAAATCCGTGAGGCGAAACATCTGGGCGAAGGTGTATATTTTTTTATTCTGTAATATCCTGCCGGTAAAACAACTTTGTGACTACATATTGATTGTAAATAATTTTGTTGATCCGGAATATAAAAGAAGAGTTTCCCACATTCACAACACAAGATTAAAAACTTAGAGCTCCCCGATCGATCCCCGAATTACAAATTACTTCGGAGAGCGAACATTAAATTGCGTTATTCCAAGGTTGTTCGATGATCTCCCACAAACCATCATTAACATGAAGGATCTTCAAATGAAAAAAAAAGAACTAAATAAATATCTTCTAAATGCTTTATAGAGCCTGTTAATAAAAAAAAAAATATAATATAAATAAAATAATGTAAAATAAACCTGTCATTAAAAAAAAATGTGTCCTACCGAAAAGTCTTTAGACTTAGTGGGTAACAAATTGTAATATGTTTTTTTTAAAATACTACGCGTGCGCGTCCCGTATCACTGTCATCAACTGACTAAAGACTGAATCTGTTTTACACAACACCCGTTTCAAAACAGCGTCTCTATCGTCTTTGTTATGAGTTCTACCTTCGTGCACTCTCTTATACATATGTGTTGCTGAATTAGCGAGCATTAATTCTTCACGTTGAGGGGATAAATATTATTTGTATTAACATCCAGCATTGTTATACAATTTTTACATTCCAAATCCGGTGTGAAAATGTCCATTTGAAGATTACAAAAATACGATTTAATCATTAAAAAAAATAATAGAAACATATCAAGTCTTGTGCCCTATGCTGTACGACATCAAAGCCATATAAGAGTTAAAGAAAGGAATATGAAAGTATTGGCATTTACATGGCTGGCTGGTTTAAGTGGAAACTTTACACACCGTGTAACATTCGCCATTCTGCCTATCCTTGAACATTTATATTTCTTCAATTCTTCCATCTGTTAATTGTTGTGAACTAAAAGAGTTGAAACCATTTCTTGTATGCATGAGATTCATCTGACTGATTCACCTACATATTATATTTCTTGAACCAGTTGGTTCGATCAACAATATTATGAGTTTATCCATTTTTTAATGGACAAAGAGTGGATTTAACCCCCTAAAGCGTTATTGAAATTAACATATAACGACAGAGAGAGATAATATTTTAGAAAACCTGACAAGTCTTATGACCTGTCATTGGTTTGTTTATGTAAAAAAAAATATACAATATTCGTATCAATCCCGTTGTGGAAATCTAAAATTTGTTTACAAAAATTTCGACATACCCTAAATAGCGTCAATAGTTACTGTTCATGTATTTTCAGATTCATTCTCTCTTTTCACACAAATGTATTGATATTTTTTGCAAAACGTATCAGCTACGTTCAGGCGAGTGTTCCGTATAAATCATATTTTATCTTCCCTCTATTCAAAACAAATTTTTGTACTGAATAAATCATTTGTTCCCATAGGAACTCACTGAGATTTCCACACCATAGTAAGAGAACTTACACTTTTCGTTTTAAAATTTATTGCTTAAAAATTCAGAATATAACTTTGCAGCCATTTGTTTTATTAACATATGTCGCCGTACGGTCAAAAGTCACTAACCCTAAACTGAACGTAGTTATGCAGAAAGCAGCCAATCCACATTTTTTTTTTTTCTTAATACTGGCGATATTAAGTTCAGGAAGGACAATTTTATGTTCTGTTTAAAACAGCCAAGACACTTTCATACAAAAACTGTAATAATTCCCGTCTGAAAATTCAATGATGTCAAAATGTCGTGAAAACGAATGTCACCTCATATATTCAGAGTTTGTCTGAGGTTTCATTAAGATATTAGATCTGGCTGTTTTCTGAAAAATGCATTTTTTAGGTTGTGTGGTCAACCAGACTTTAAAAAATACAAAAATTTCTTTAAAACATGATTAAATTATGTTCCAAGTTATATTTAAAAAAATGAATTAAGTTATTCTTTACAATCATGTAGCCTAATATAAACATAAAATAATGTGATCAATACATAATGACATAACATACATCAGAGTATACTAGGGCTGGCTATTTTCTGCAAAATGCACATCTCAAGTTGTGCGGTCAGCCTGACTTTAAAAATAAATATAAAACGGTTCAAATACATAATTTAATTCTTGTTTGTCATATATTTAAAAAAACTAATGTATTTATTGTTTATCATTGTCAAAGTAAAAAACATTCTAACTGTTCTGTAGATTCGATTATTCACCCTTTTCACAAAAGTGCTTTTATCACAGTTTCACTTTTCTATGGCTGGCTGCTTTCTGGATAACTACGTTCAATTGATTAATGTTATTATTTTTTAGTTTTTCTATTTTAAGTTTTTTATTTCTGAAATAACTCCACGTGTGACGTCAGAGGTTGTTCTCTGACAGTTCTTCCGTTTGTTTCGTTTACGGTGACCAAACCGGATATCCTTCAAAGCTCTCATATCATTGAATGGTTCATATGAACCAGAGATGTCATTCAAAGTGGTTCGTTTTTATTTAAATATTTTTATTTTTTTTTGCACATTTTTAAGAACTTTACCGTACAATTTGATGCTCTAATTTTTACCGCGCGGAAAACATTTTTTGTATCCAATTTCCCGTAGGGCTGAAGTTCCTCATTATATAAAACAAATTATACAAAATAAAGATGAAAATAGCAACGCTGTTTTTACTAAGGTTCAAAAAAAAAATCTGTTTGCGTACCAATGCATTGTCCTATGCACCATTAGACGCAGAAAGAGAATTGATAATCCTATCCTTCAACATATTATAAGTCCTCCTTTTATCGATAAATTTTATTCCGATTTTCGTTTTATTAAAAAAAATATACTGTAAAAATCATATTAATATGTGGATTTTTTACAGAAGCTTTTAGCCGTAAAATAACGTTTGCGCTTTTTCTCGTCAGGGTTGCAAAATTTTTCGAATGGAATAGCGCCAGTCATCACGTGACCTGGTTTCCATCCCCACCTCCTTCGTAATTCAGCACTAGATAGTGATAATTTTACGTAGGGAAATCCAGGGATTGTGGGTCACCGGGTTCGATAAACCACTTCGGTTGTTCGTCACTCACCGACAGAATACACCGCCCCGTACACGTTAGTTGGACTGAGTAACTGTTGAAGACCTAGTTAATTATTTACTTAACAACATTTTGAGCATTTAAAAATATTTCTAGGCTACTTTCTACTGAATGTAACCATGTAGAAATTTTACGACGGTAAAAAAACATAATTGACACACAAAACTGTATTCAAGATAACAATTGATGACAGTACTTATCCAATTCAAATACATTTTGTTTATTTATTTATATAAACACTTTATATTCACATACAGTTTACATACCGGGTGTATGCATATGTCTTTTCCGGTTTCACTAAGAGATAGCGCCACCAAACAGTATGCAGCATATGAATTTGATACTACGTCAGTTTGTTTGTCTGACATTAACCTACAAACATACACAAGTAGAGTCCGCCAAACAATAGCATCTGTGTTGTATTACTCAGTGATCATGTCGACGTTTGTGACTGAAAAATAATATTTGCGGCACGCATTGCTTTTCTTATTTAATCTAAGGGATATGGAAAGTCATTGTTTGCTAGTAGAAACATAAGGTTAACACGCTCCGTCGATTAGAATATGTGAGACATGGTTTTGACAATTTAAACGTAGTGATTTTAATGTGAAAGACAGTGCGCGCTCTAATAGACCACGAAAATTAACCCAACTCAACTCAACAACAATAAGCAAAACCATTAAATGTGTCACAGGAAACAATCAACCGACGTTTACGAGCAATGACAAAGATCAATAAACTCAGTAAATGGGTCCCATACGATTTGAATAAACGGCAAATGGAAAATCACAGAGTCGTTTCTGAAATGCTGCTTCAACGCCACGAAAAAAAAAAATCAGAATCGGCTTGTAGTCCCGCGGCTAGTGTCTTGGACTCACGACTCAAAGGTCCGTGACTTGATTCCTATTTTCTAATGGTGAGATGTTTACGAATTGTTGGAAATAGCCCGAAAATTAAATACTTGGGAAAATTATAAGACCGCAATGTTTCTTTTTATCTAAAAAAAAAACAAAAGATTGTACTGAATTGTGACATGTGATAAAAATGGATTTATTTTGATAACCCAAACCGGAAAAAATATCATGACTGTCACCTGGCAAAGCCGGTCCTTCAATTCCCAGGTCAAATCACTTCGGCAAGAAGACCATGATTTGTGTCTGGTAGCACCAAAGCGGTATTGTGTATTATGAACTCTCGAAGTCCAGCGAAGCCGTTAATGCACAACGCTATCGCCAACAAATGATTTATTAAAATCGCGCATTGGTCGAAAGACGACCGGAATGGGCCAGAAGATATGGCAAAGTGGTTTTGTTACTCGACAATGCACCGTTCACAAAGCTAAACCGGTGAAAGACACCTTGAAATATCTTGGATGGGACATTCTTCCACACTTGCCGTACTCCCCTGACCTGGCACCATCTGACAATTACCCCTTCGCATTAACGAGACATGTGCTAGCAGAGCAGCACTTCAGTAATTTCGAAGAAGTTTGAAAATGTCTCGACAAATGGCTTGCCGCTCTAACTTTTACTATGAACTATTTCCGTTCTGATGATTTTTTTAAATACATAAGTTTTTAAGCAGTCATCAATAATCGCTTTAAAAAAGAGAATAATGTTATGATATGGTAGTTTGAACATTGGTTCGGACTCAATATCACGTTTGTTGAACCCATCTTATTATTAAAAACTCAAGTAATTAACGCATCAACTTTGTAATATCTAACTTCAAATCTGCTTGCGGGCTAATTAATCTGTTGACTTACCAACGTAAGAAGCGAACCTTCTGCACGTGAGATGTTTTAGGGTGGAAAGTTTAAAAGGGGACATAAACTCGTCCCATTTTACTCCTGCCTTCGCTACCTTCGGAGCAGAACAAAGATGTTTACCGTTTCAATAGAGCGTCAGACCGCTACGCTCTAAAACACACAGCCGGAAATTCAAGTTATGTGTATGTATTTTGCATTACACAAATTTGATGAAGGTTGGTGAAACTACTTAAAATTTTGTTTGACAGTTTCAGAACAACTCAGAAAGGAACAACAAGATCCATAAACAGGATTAAGCTATTTTTTTCTTTCTGCCCCAAGTGTATTTTATTAATCGATCGGCTTTTGTGAAAATCAATTTCTACATGTCAATTTTTTACACATAATTGGAAACGAACATACCAAATCCAATATCAAACCAATTATTGAACCATACATTTCAACTACTACATACAACTACTATAGCAAGCATATTAGTTGTATCAAACCAAGATTTTTTTTACTAACTAACTTCAAGGTGGCGCAAAAGTCGTATATCTATCGGAAGATGCCATATTTTTTGCAAATGGCGGCATATGTCAATTCTGCCTTGACATTTGTGAATTAAAAAATGTTTCGATATTTTGCGAAATAGTTCGTCGGTGGTATTGCGCAGCGAGAATTTAGGTCTGATTTCCTGGTCGTGCGACACCAACTGTGCTAACAACATGGCGTTTAGCCGCTCGCCTAGAAGAGTATGGAACAACCCAAGAAGTTGCCAGGTCTGGCCGGCCCAAGTGCAGCCATTCTGCTGAAAATATCGTGTTTGTGGCTGAATATGGCGCAGAGGACCCCAAAGTATCGATCAAACCACATGCCACGTAATGAGGCAACAATCGGCGGTCTTTGAAGAGAATTTTAGTAAAAGACTTGACGATGTTGAAATCGAAATTATCTCATTAGGTTTATTTGTGCATGCACACAGTGTCTCAATGAATACATGTCATATATAATTGGCATTTGTGCGGATGTTGGGCCATCAGGAACTTGCCGATGTAAAGGAGCCTATGACAGTAACTTGTTACTTGACCTAATGTCTGCGTGGTAGTTAGATATGTGAGCTGCACTAATTAGATTATTTTGTCTTTTTTTTTTCTCCTTTTTTTTCTTACTATTATTTATGCATATATATCTGTGTTAATTAAAGTATGAATATATATTATTTTATGTATATTTTTTAGACACCATAAATAAATATATATTGAATCATATAAATGAATGCCTCGACTCGGGTTGTGCTCAGTGAGGTATTCATATTTAAAAACAAAAGAGAAACGTGAAATAAAAATAAATAAATAAAATTTATTATAATAATAATTTTTGTTCACGTAAAATGGGTAAATAGTCCTATCTACCATGAAAAATAAAAGATATTTAATTTTTATGTAACAATATAGAAATAACTTACCAAGTATGCATATTATATTTTTTTGTTTTAAAACATCTAAACTTCCTAAATTTTTTTTACTTAAGATCAAAACAACAATGAATAAAAACAATCAACTTGTTAAAAGAGAAAGGAAAAAAATGATTAAAAAAAATAAAAATAATAAAATGAATTTTTGCACAAGTGGGATAAAATAAAACAAATTATCTTATATTATGTCCTTATGGTGATCTCAGCATTTTCAGCCATCGCTCGAACAGGGGTGAATGGATCCACCCTGCAGTGCCTTGAAGAAAAGTGTTGTTAGAGCTTTTCAGGCGTTTCATAGGCTCCAGGCTCTTGGCGAAATAGCTGCGAGATTACATAACTTTAACTTATTCAAAATCCTTTATAGTTCTTAGAATGAAACCCAAAGTTTTCATACTTTCAGAAGTAATGTGATTGATATGGCTTTCAAAGTCAAGTCTTTCGTCAAATACGTATGTACTGTACTGCAAATACTGTAGATGATATGGTATTGTTGCCAACGAACATACCAACACATTTTAATGTTTAACTATTATAAACGGTTTATCCACATTCTCTTTTTTAAATCTTTTTTTTTCTTTAACATTTGAAAGCCAACAGACATTTATAAATTTATAAAATACAATTATACTATACATACATATCATAAAATCCAATTAGAGGCTTTCACAAAATATTGTTATTGTAAATGTTGTCACATAAAAATGATATAGAACATAAAATAACAAATCATTCACTTGTTATAATATTACTAAAAATGTAAATGTAAAACATATTGCTAAAAATAAATTTACTTTCGAAGATTGGTTACACTGTTGCACATTATAATATATAATACAACTAAAGTTGACCATACAGTGTATATTTATTATGTGCCTACATTCAGAACTGCACATAACCTGCATAATATCGGCTGCGTATTTAAGGCGCAACATCATAACATAATTTAATTTTGAAAGGAAGTAAAAGATATGTTATTAATATCAATACAATTTTATTTCTGATTACACATATTGCAAGTTCTATTAACAAATGAATTTTGAAAAGACTTAGTGGAATATTTAGAAATTTTAAATAGAGATTAGTTTCTGGTCTGCGTTACTGGGACTCTAAAATAAATAATGATCAACTTATTAAAAATTTGATACGTAAAAATGGTGTCAGCCATGTTTCTGCGAGTTTGGAGTTTACGTAAGTTTGTAGATTCATCTGGACCTGTATTTAGAGTCAACCGTTTAAAATTGCAATATAATGTTAATTTGATTGTATGGATTCAATGCAGTTAATGTTTTTTTTTGTATTGAGGGCTCAAAGCAGGAAAAACTAGCCTTATCAGTTAACAAAGGCCAATTCGCCAACATTTGGAAGAGATTGCTTTTTTTAATTTCCCGGCGGAACAAACAAAAAAAAATCGCTGCAATGAAAAATCCATTATGATTCCATTTCGTATATCTCTTTTTAATTCCGGCACGGTTCGTTTAATTCCCGCTCCGAATTTTTCTCTGGTTAAATAATATCTGGAATCCGCAAATTGCAGAGATTTTTATGAATTTATTGAGGTATTATATTACACATACGTTTTTTTATTAACATGTTTAAAAAATATATATTTTATTAAAAATATTATTTATTAATATACCTAGAATATGTCCATAAACACTACGACTTATTTTCTCCAGCTAAGCGGTTTGGGAAGGTAGGAAGAAATTGCCTTACGGCAATATGACCGCCCTTATATGAACATAAAATATGTATAAAGTGTTAAATAATCAATATTAATAATAGTACAAATATTGTTTTCTCAATAGATGTTTTCAAAATAAGTAAAAATGGATTATTCATTTGTGTTTTTTAATTCAGTAATACATTAATAAATAAATTACAGGATCAAAAAGAACATTTATGTTTGAGGACAGCTGCGGGATTAGGTAAATTAAAAAAAAACAATATTATAATATTGTTACATATACATTTTTCCTTGATGTTATAATTAAATCGTTAATTTCAAAATTGTGAAAATTTATAATATTCATTAAAACCATATTGGAAGGTACAAATTAAGTTTATGCAAGTACGTATGTAAAAAAGCTCAATAGATTCATTTTGTATATTTATTTATACACTATTTTGGGTAATACTAAAATCATATTAACTGATATTCAATACATTTTCGCAAATCACATTTCTAAAAAAAATGAACCCCTGTTGGTGAGAAGAGCAGAGTTTGACAATTGCAAACATAATTGTATCTTTTTTTATTCTTTTTTATTGGTATTGTTATCTTGTAATGCATATTAATTATTTAGAGATAAAAAACTATTTTTCTTTATTTCCGTCGGTAATTTCATGAAAAAACGTACAAAAGATTTAAAGTAGAACACATTCAGAACACAAAATAGTGACGTGGCGTTATCATAACATGGTATCTAAAAACAAAGAATGAATTATTTTTTTTATCATTAAGTCTTAAAATAGTACAAACATAATACATGAATGTCCTTATATTAACCTATATCTATTTACCATTAAATTATATACTAATTATTACATTTCTAAACTATTTGTCCTCACTTGAATGTTATGACGAAAAAGATTGCAGAGAACGAAACATTTTTAATTTCAATTTTGGGAACAACCAGAAAATTTGTTTACATGAGTTTATGTAAAATCACCTACAACACAATCACCGAACCACACACCAATCACCGCGGCAGCACATTATCCTATCAAACCACGACAGATTTGAAACAAATTCACCATACTACAAAACAAGGCTTGAAGAAACAAACAAAAACAAAAACAGATACACAAGAGTAAAAATGGATGCTAAATTACTTAATTAAACTACTTACCCATTGTTAACAAAGAAAACCCTTCAATACAATGATTTTCATTAACTTTTAAAAGACTGTGGTAAATAATCCTTTTGCGCGCGGTGATGTAACATTGTGTTACCACTAGTAAAAGACGGAATATTTTGAAGTTCAGACATTTGAAAAAAATAAAAAACATAGAGACTGCTCAATAATTCCTTTTCCACAATTTATGCAAATAAACATATAATTTTGCTCTGTTATAGCAAAATAAATTAAAAATCACAAATACGCCGCTCATGCTACGCGCGTGCGTCTCCCACTATTGTCATCAACCGACTGAATACCAAATCTGTTTAAGATGACACCCGCCGCAGAACAGCGTCTCTGTCTTCCTTGTCATGATTTTTATATTCGTACTCTCGTATAAGGTATCTGTATAGATGTGTTGTTGAATTAGCGGACATTCATTGTTCGCGTAGCAAGGATAAATATTTTTTTATACTAACATTTAGCATAGTTATACAAGTTTTACTTTACAAATCGGGTGTGAAAATGTCCATTTGAAAATTACAAAAAATACGAATTCATAATTTTAAAAAATAAGAGAGATATATCAAGTCTTGTGTCCTATGTCGACTAGTGTGACATCACAGCCACACAAGAGTTGATTTATTTTGTTTTATATTCATTTTGTAAAAACTGATGTTATATTTGTTCTAAAGACTGTATTTTTTATATTTTTTCTTATCGGTAATTATCAGATGACAATTATAAGCCACATTCTACTGTAAATTGCACATTTTATGAAATAAATAAATGAATTCTAAATATCGATTGAGTTTTTCCCTTGAAAATGTAAGTCGCTGGACCCTAAACTTACAATTGAACGTAGTTATGCAGAAAGCAGCCAGTCCATAATTTTGAAAAAATTATATATTGATGTTATCGGGTGCAGTAAGGTCAATTCTATGTTCTGCCAAAAACAGCCAGACCGTTTTAATACAAAAAGTTGTTTTAATCACCTTCTAAAAATGGTATCAATCACAAAAACGGTATTTCTTAATTTGCAGAAAACACCCACAGTACTAGAAAATCTTAACGAATTTAAAAATCATTAAAACTGGTCAAATATAAAATTAAATTTTTCATATAAAGTTTATATTTTAAGCACTAACTTTGTGGTTATTCATTATAATAAAATAAATACACAACTAAAAATATAGGAACATTGTTTAAAAAATCACAAAGACAAAGTCTATAAATATAATAAATCTGGAATATACCAATTAAATTGTAATGATTGCGATTCAATTTACATTGGAAAGACTAAAAGAAACTTTAATATTAGAGTAAAAGAACACTTCAGATGCTTAAATAATTAGAATTTTTCTGAATTCGCAAATCATCTGATAGAAAATAATTATAACTTCAATAAAGACACTGGATTAAAAGTACTTCATGTTGAAAATAAGATATTAAAATCAGGCAACTTAGAAATCTTAGAAATTAAAAAAGCGATTCATAATAAGAAAACAATAATTAATAACCAAATAAACAATATTTCTTTTAGTCCTCTCCTGTCTTACTTCGAAAATAATGATATCAAATTACCACCCATGTAGGGAAAAAACCACTTGACTTATTGAGTCCACGTGTAGTATTTAGTGAACATGATAGAAATAAAAAAAGGAATCAATTCATTAGTTACGTAAACTTTGAAGAAGAAGCTTGTTTGCTTTGAAACTGGTCGGTGAAAAATAAAAATTAGTGGTTAAAAACAAAGTTGTTTTATTTATTTTATTGTAATTAAATTTTTGTTTGAAATGTAAAAAAAAAACAAATATATTCCCTGTTTATCATTAGTTAAAATCAAAAACATTCCAAATGTTATGGAGATTTGTTTATTCACTCTTTTCACAAAGGTGCTATTAATCTCAGTTTCACTTTTCTATGGCTGGCTGCTTTCTGGATAACTACGTTCAATTGATTAATGTTATTATTTTTTAGTTTTTCTAATTCTGCAGTTTAATATTAGCGGCTGGCGATAAAAGTCTTATATTCTAAAAGCGACGTTCTTCAGGTGGGTCTTTTAAGTAGGGTTTAAAGATGATTCCCTGTGGATACCCGAAAATTCCAACAAAATTCTCCATCGACCTCAACCTTTTCTATTATGATAGTCCTTTAGAATTTTCAGCCGTTTTTATCCCTAGTATCTTGTTTCTTGATTTTTAAAGGGTCCGCTGTTGGACAAATGATATCTGAGGTTCTGTACCCAATGTATTCCAAAAAAGGTTCATTATAAAATGGATGGAAGTATTGAGAGGACCTTTCATAGATGATCATGATTATTTGGGGTCAAGAACATATTTCACGAAGCCTTTTTCTTTGAAGAATATTTTACAAGTAGTTCTGTTTTGTAACGTATACTATATTTATATCTATATAACAGAATGCATACTTAAGTAATCGAAATAATATTATATGATTACTTTATCTCTATAATCGATTATAGTATGTACATGTTCTTTGTGTTTTCTACATTTAAAATGCATATGTTGACATATTGACTATATAACATTGTGGTTGCAAAAATACAAAAAAACGGACACTCGGCTTTCAAAGCTTTTAAACATTTTTGTAATTTTTGTTGATAATCGAACACAATTTGAATAATTTACTTGCATTTAACTTATTATGATAAATTCCGCTTTGTGGTGCGGTCAGCGCGTTTGCTTGCCTTGCAAGAGGTCTCCTAATTGACGTGAAATATAATTGCTCAAGAGATGTCGCTGCGGTGCCAGTCATGACGTAAGAGTGGGCGGAGCAACGTGGAAAGTTGCAATCGGCAAGAGACCGAAAGTAATCAGTCGAACGACACTCAGATTCAGCGCTTCCTAGTTATAGGACGTATTTCTTTATGTTAAAATCAATAATATCTACAATAAATATCTCTTCTTTGGCCACCATCGTGTTATTAAAATATTTGAAGCAGCAAGTATGTGATTTTTAATGTTAAATCATATGAAAAAAAATTGACTTTGTTTAAAATCACTGATTTTATTTAATATTCCGACCGGTTTTAAAACGTGATTTTTGTTTTTGATGTCTATCGTATTTTCTAGTATCCTTTTTGAAATTTAAAATAAAATGTATAGCCACTCAAAGGCCATGCCTTTGTGGAATTTGTTTGTTTTTATAGAATTTTTTTTTTTTTTAAACATATTGTATCTTTTTGTAAAATTCAATGAAAAAAATATAATAAATAATACATTAAAAAAAGATATATAGTGAATTGAAGTATATTGTACTGACCAAGACAATACTACGAGCTGCATTTTACCTTACTACACTTCAAAGGAATTCCGTGGAAAAAATATTTTCTACAAAGAATTATTAATATATTATTTTAACTTCAAATTACTGAGCCCAATACGTCAATATTCATTGTAATATAAATTTAGATGTAGTCAAGTCTATTAAGGACCTCGGAGTTATCATTGTAAACTTACTTTCAATGGACATATTGATACTATTATTAACAAGTCACTAAAACTCTTGGGTTTTGTTACCAGAAAATCTAGTGACTTTACTAATATGTTCACGGTTAAAACACTATATTCCTCACTTGTTCGTCCTCTTTTAGAATATGCCTTCGTGATCTGGTCTCCCTTCTATGTAGGCTGGATCACATCAAATCGGTGCAACATCGTTTGCTAAAAAAAGTACCATGGAAGATTGGCCTCGAGAGGGAGACCACACTTACGGAAAAATGGAGTCAATGTTAAAAATCTCAACTCTACAAAAACGTAAAAATAACATCGACTCCATATGTATGTTTAATTTACTGAATGGCTCACTTGATGTACCATCGTTACTGGAACAAGTGGCATTCAATTTTCCGATCCGCCGGTTGCGAAATAATAATGTACTGTTCCTCGATCAACACAGCACAAACTATGGCTTGCATGCACCAATGTCCCGATTGTGTCGTATTGTAAACTCGAGACAAGATATGGACTTTTTTGGTGTAAGTCTTTATAGATTTTAAAATCACCAAGATAGACCGGATCTTGTCTTGAGGTAGTAATAATATTTTTTTTCTAGCTTTAGTTTCATTTAGTTGTATTTTATTTTATTAGTGCTTGTATTTATTATAAGAAATTGTATTTTCCATCGTTACGTCATACATAAATAATAAATAAATATATTTTACAAATATGTATCCTTCGTGCATTTTATGTCTTCTTTAAAACATATTGTTTTTTTCTTTTATAGTATAATAGTATAGGTATTAAAATAAGTACCAACATTATAACATAACTACTCAAATAAAACTACAATCCTCAGAAATGGAGTTTAACGAAAATAAAATTAGAAAAAATAAACTAATCAAAGCGAGTTTCTTTCAAACGGATTAAGGCTTATTTTCTTTAAGTGTTTTCAGGAAATCTTTTCACCCTTAATTGAAAATGTACCCTTCTAAATTGGGAAAAAACGTTTCCTAAAAACCTATTTCCTGAAGTATTTACCAATTTACCCCTAGTTATTTGAAACGTTACTACTGCTGGTGCAGAAAAAGTGTTGTTTATGTGAAGATTCATTATTTTTTTATAATATCTTGAAGTTTATCACACAGTTTTAGCATGTTTAGGCATTAAAAATATTTTAAATGTGTGCTAAACATAAAATAAAAATGTTAACCATCGTTACACTCAACGTGTAAAAAAAATTGTATGTGTTTTAATAGCTTTCTGCATATTATAATGAAACACAACTTTTTTTGTTTTTTTAAATTTTCGTAAAAAAAGGATCACCATAGAATTAAGAATAGTCCAGAAGAAGCGTAGAATCATATTTGAATACACAAGACTGTGCCCAAAAATTTTCCCACTGTGATGTCACCGCGTAATGTTGCACGGTGGGAAAAAATAAAATCATAACACAAATGTAAGGTAAAAAAAAAAAAAAAAGCAATCTGTTAATTTCTCTATAATTTTATTGTGCACGCGGAAATATTGATTGGCACAACAGAGTAGATAAGTAAAGGGTCATTTAATAAGAGTAATTAAATTAATGAACTTAAAATATAAAACAAATTTTATTTTACATAAAACGGATATTTTTATATCATGTTAAATATGGTCTCCTTATTAGAATATTCATATAACGCGGATTGATCGGTGCAACGTTAATTTTTTAAATCGTTAATATTTAGAATCAGATAAAATACATTCATAATTAACTATTATGATCGTCTAGAGAAAATTTTTATATCTTTAATTTAAAATTTAGAATGATTTTGGCTGGTTTGATATTCTTGCACAAATTAAAATTTAACTGTATAGATGCCCATGATATCCTTGCTCAGATAAACCTTAATGTACCTCGCCGTAACTTGCGTACCAATCATGTCTTTGCTGTGGGAAATTGTAAAACTAACATCGGATTATTTTCAAGGATCCTCAAAACAGTGAACGAAATCTCACTAAACGGCACTGTCGATGTGTTTCTACAGCAAGAGCAGGCATTTTAGAAGCAAGCGGTGTTGTCTCTCCTGACTTGCGATGTCACAATTGCCATTTCCGCCTAGATTATGCTACATGCATACCTTTTGTTAATTACACATTCTGTTAATTTAAGTAGATTTTAAGAATGTTTAGATTAAGTATAACTCATTAATGCCAATCTATTAGGGCTTACTTAAGTCTGTTGATTGGCTTAAAAAAAACTCTTCCGTCTGTTAAATTTTGTGAAATAAAAGTGCTGAAACCTTTATCATGTAGGTGAGAGACTACTTTTTTTACTATTATTTTAAGCCGTTGATGAATTGGTTCAGCCGGATGAACCTCACCTACATAATAAAAGTTTATTTTTATTTTTATTAAATTAAAAAACATTTTATACATAATTTTATATAAAATTCCCAAGGAGTTTTTAAAAAAAAAACTCATTTAGGGACATGCTGATAACAATATTTATTTAAAGACGCTTTTATATTTTAAACTTTAACATTATTTACAAAAGCAGAATAAAAATTATGATACACTACAAATTAAAAGGGTATGAAAAAATATTTAAAAATAACAAAATAAACATAATACTAGGTATGGAAATAAATTCAAAATGATATATACATTATACAATCTGGGAAAGAAAAATTAAAAAATATAAAAAGTTTGAAAAATTACATGTATGTATATGTACGGACTGAACAAGTACGAGAGTGCAAATGTCAAAAATTACAAGAATAAAAAGGTTTTTTTTTAAATAAACAAAATATGCGCACCCAATACAGGTTAAAAAATATCAAAAACGTATTAAAATTACGTATACATAATACAAGCTAAAAAAGTATAAAAAAAACACAAATAACATTTTAATAGTATTAAAAATTACATATACAAGCAAAAACGGTAAAATATTGAAAGTTATATGTTCAAGATGCGCATTCTCTGGATAAACTAACATTATTTATTCAAAGTACTTCTGGAAAAAATAATTCTCCAATTTGCACGTCCTGTTTCTATATTTTGAAATTGGTAATTTAAATTTTTGTGGCAATTTATTAAACTTCTTGAAACCTATGTATTGTAAAGATCTAGTACCAAACTTCGTAGACTTCACAGATCCAATATATATATTATTTTTTGATCGAGTACTGTACTGATGGATGTCTCTAATGAAAGCGGGCTTTATGTTACTGTGCATTGAGTCGAGAGTAGTATTAATGATAGTGTCAGTTATCTCGAAATAGGAAAGCATGCTAAAAGGCATGATTTTTGTTTCAAAATTAATGTCCTTTACATGAGTATCATACGGTAGGTGAAACGCATCAATGATGTCTTTTTTTTTCACAAAAGTTGACAGATGGATGAGTTGAAGAAATGTGAATGTTTAAACATAGACAGAATAGTGAATGTTACACAATGTGTAAAATGGCCACTTTAACCAGGCAAAAACAGGTCGTAAACCCTGTAAATGCCTGGACTTCCATATTCCCTTCTCAAAAATGTTTTCCCTCTGTTGCAACAAATTTTGATCTGAATAACTCCCTAGGGAGGAAATCCAGCCAGTTTGCAAACATTTGGACACACTCAATAGTTAAAAACAAAAGTTATTTAAGAAATAAAACTTAGGTGCTTAAAAAGGGTAATTAGTCTACAAATGCAATTACGCACTCACCACTTCAAAATTAGGAAGAACCTTTGCTAAATTGGATGAAGTAATAAGTCTGGATTTCGCTCTCTTTCGGTGATGCGAATAACAGAATATCGATGTTACATTATATAATCGAATACCTACCAGTCACGAGAATATCGAATATGATTTATATACTGATGATTATAACTTAACTTAAGAAACGGTTTGCCGATCAAATGCTCCACAATCTGAAGACGGCGGCGGCGCGGCGCCCAAATACAATAAAAAAATGAACGGGAAATGCTGCTCGAAAGAACTCTTTTCAATCTGTTCATCTTGAATTGTTTGTACAAAAAAAAACAGATGTATCTGATTTTTAATTTATTGGATTTTATTTATTTTCAGTTAACAAACAGTAAAATATATCCCTATATAAATACAATTTACAAAATAAAAAATAACAACACTTAACATCTCTCACCAATTATATGTGAACACCAATAGTCACAAAACAAAAAGTGGAAATTGTATATAGACCAATATTTAGTTTTCATTGTATGTTATTAAAGCAGTTTGTTAAAATTTACATTAGATTAATTTTAATAAAATTTAATTTAAAATAGATGCAATTCATACAATATAATAGAATTTCACTAGACTATTAATAATGTCTCGTAATAATAATATGTTTCGTTTAATGTATATCAATAATTATAGTTATAATAGTCACAATAAAATAAAAAAATAAAAAATAAGAATATGATTTTAAGTAAACTTGACAATACAAAAGATACAAATTTAAATTAAATTACTGTAAATATTAGTTCGACGATACAAAATACATCGTATATACACATATGAATATTAATAATATAAGCATTTAAACAAAATTAACAAATGTAAATATGAATATTTGAGTTAGAAGAAAGCCTAATATCCATCCATAGATTTGTCTTCGCCATCACTCTCTCAAAAGTATTTCCTTGTTGAATTTAATTTATTAGAAGTAACAGCTAGGTTCTCCCTGTGCCTCTTTACATGTTGACGCACTTGATTAACGATCTCTTCTATACACTGTGGAGCGGTTATCAAATAATTCTCCACTAAATATTGTATAATAAGCTATGTTTCAATCAAGCATACTAAGTTAAAGTTATACTTTAGAATTTTATTTCGAAAAGCATTTGTTTTAGACCGAACTCCTCTAACATTTTGGTAAAATATTACATGTATCATGGTGATGTAGATAGACAAAAATATGATAAATAATGACTTAGTGTATGCAGTAAAATTGAAAAAAAAATAAGTAACAAATAATTATTATGCAGCACAGTGATTTTTTTTGTTGTTTTTTAATGTGTACTTAAATTCAATATACAGGAAATCTATTATAGGGACATAATATACAGAAACAGAATTTAAGAATACAAGTAATGAGATAACCGTACTAAAATGTTGATTAAGGATTGAGGTAAAGATAAAAGAGAGTTTTTATTAAAAAACTTAATTTTTCTTTTTATTCTTTGCTTAAGATAAAAAAGACAGTGAATAAGGAATTGATATGATCATATCCAAGAAATGGACATCAGACCTATTAACATTGCACTACATCAACCTCACGGGACTTGTACTCGTAGATGACCTTTTAAGCATAGTCGGAAATCCGCCTCACAGGAGGAGCAACTCTCTAAAGAAACACAAAATAGATAAATCGCAATTGGTTGATGAATAAATAAAAAAACTTACAACCGATTACCAAATTCAAGAATAATTTCATTAGTCATCATCCTTATGCTTTTTTAAGAATACCATTTTTAAGAACCCGTATTTAAAATTCCTATAAAAAATGATCAAATATCATCATCATTATTATCTTTCCACATCTGCATAGGGCACTGCATTAGTACACAAATTCCAGCCTATAGTTGTCGTTTTTGTTACATGAAAATAAAATGAAATCTTTAGGTACCAGTTCAGGGACCATGAAATATTTTAGTACGAAAACTCACTTTCAAATAAATATTTCAAATCAACTATGTCGGGAATCGAACCCGAGACCTTTTAAATTGGTTAAGAAAGAGAAGAAGAAGGGGTAAAAGGTTGAAATGTACCCTATTTATTCATTTTTAAATAAAAAATGGGGTATATTGAGCAGGAATTTAATTATTTATTAGGCGTATACTGTGAAACGATTCCATGTTGTTTAGTCTAAGTCTTTTTTTAGTATTTAAATGTAAAAAAACTAATCCCGTATCCTCATTAAAATTGTGAGAAATCTAAATTTATGATTTCCTTATATACTAATATTTACTAACATTTTAGTTAAAATTTGTGACCACAAAGTTAATTTAACTTAAAAACAAAACCACTTTGTTTTTAACGACTTATGTTGTATTTTTTACTACCGACCTATTTCAAAGCTATACAAGCTTCTTTATGTTAATTAGTGTCCCGATGAAGAGACGGATATGTCTCGAAACCGGTAGATATAGAAAAGTCGATATGTGGTTTTATATAAATATTCAATAATATTTAGTATAATCGATATATTTAAAGAATCGAAATATTCGATTATCCCAACACGTTTTGAGGGGCAGTTCTCTATTCCGCCTCTGGGAAGTAGCGAGATATCTCGGGATAATCTAATTCGCCACTAAAGCCTATCTTTTACGCCTTCCGCCAATTAGTGACATCACTTTTGGATTGGAGCACCCATTCTGATTTGATTTATGTGAACAAACTGCACTACAGGTCTTAAATATGTATTATTGAATAAAAAAACTGATCGAATTTCGGCAGAAAAGATTGTGTCTTAAAGTACATTAAACTGTATGAAATATTGAATGTAAATCCTCACGTAAATCATATGGCTGCAGGAAGTTGATTAAAAAATTTCGGAGCCAGAAAGGTAAAGTTTCTTTGGGCCAACTTTGAGTGAGCGATAGGGCCAAGGTAATTAATAAATTAACTATCTTAGGACATCTTTTATATTAAAAATGCTGTATTTTATGTTTTTTTTTTGTATACCTCAACAGGTATTTACTATACCTAGTAAAATTAGACAGTGCCCGATATGTTTGCTTTTATTTTAATTTTGCTTTTTTTGTATATTTTTTACATTTTTTACTATAATAATAAATATAATAATACTATGTATGTATATTTAAAAATATAATAATACTAGGCTTTGTTTATAATAAACGCTGATTTTCAGCACTGAATTGGTTTGTATTGAAGGGCAATAAAATATGTAAATATAACTTATATTATTATTTCTAGAAAACATATCTCAATTATCATTTCAATTATGTTTATATATATATATATTCTTTTTCTGTTGATTTCAATGATACTCTTTTTTTTTTAATACTACCATATTTTACTACTATTTTGTTGATTTTAATGAAACCATTATTTTGTTTATTTGATTATGTGTGATTCTTAATTTGTATAATTTATATTTTAAAAAATATTTCTGATTATCTTTTTTGCATTGTATTCTTTGGAATTTTATTATTAATTACATTTACCTTTTTTTCTAGATTGTTATTCTATGTCATTATAATTTGATCTAATTAATTTTACTATGTATTTTTATTGTTATTGATTGTGGCTTGACACGGGCATAGCCTAAAAAGCCTTAATAAGTTTATTTATATTTAAACTAGGGTAATTTTGAATGAATTAATAAATAAATAAATATTACAAATAAAATATACACTTGAATACAGAACACCAATGTCGGTTGACCAGTTAAACATTATAATACATATGAATAAGAACCTATTACTGATTTTATTATTAAATTCATAATCGTTTCATATGAAGAATCTGGAAGAATTTAATATTTAATTCCACAGCACAAAATAACTGTCTGGAAAATGAACCATGGACCTCTTATTTGTGAGTTCGCTAGATTTACAATCGGGTTCGGTTAAAAATGCATTTTAATATTTTGACCCCTTCCCATACGAAACATGGATGACTACACTTTTCGTGCGTTTGTTACAAGAATCGTAACAAAGTATTTTCATAGCTTTTATTCGGAAAACTACATTGATTAGTTTTGTCATTGTTGTTTTCCCAATTATGATTGCTAAAGTTTTTCGATATAAAAATCTCGTTACAAAATAAAACCCGGTTGGTATTATTCATTTGTATAGTAAATAATATTACTACCATTAAGGGATGTTTTGATCAACGCTTAACTTTTCGTGAATAAATATTTCATCTCTAAATTAAAATCATGTGATTCCTCAGAAAATAGGCACAAATAATCCGACAATAACTCGATAGTCAGATGGTAGAAGGGACCATCTGTATTTTTTTCTGTGTTTTATATTTCAAACGTTTTTATTAATATTTCAGTAAATACACATGGAAAAAAGAAAATAAAAACAGCATTAGTTAGAATGGTATTTTATCATTGAAAAGTAACTCGAAAATATTATAGTTTGAGGAAATAAGTTATGAAATTAAGTCTTTTTTCAGCTCTCCTGAATATTTTTGAAAATTACAGATGGTCCCTTCTGCCATCTGACTACCGAACTGTTTTTTAACTCAACGCAATCTAGTGATTTTGATCTGTCTGATTAATTTGTATCTCGAGATAATGGGCGTACGATAATTACCAGTAAAGTTGATATCCCCAAAATGTACAATTTTTTACCTTGGAAAATTTGGACATTGTCTATTTATACAACTTTTAAGGTTTATTTATAAAAATAAAAGAATAGTTAAAAACATTTAAATGAAAGAAGCATTGACAAACATAAGGGACATCAAGACAAGATCTGGACTATTTATTTGGTGCTCGTTTAAATCGCTGTAAACTTAAACCAAAAAAGTCCAGATCTTGTCTTTAGTAGAATCAATGTGATTTGTGTCATTCACATAAAATGGAGACCAGATCACGAAGGTTTATTCTAGAAGAGAGCGAACAGTTGAGTAATAAATAGTTTTGATTGTACGGGCATTAGTAAATCCGAGGATATTCTGTTAATGAAGCCAACTAATTAATATAAGTAAATAAGTGAGTAATTTACTGTGTTATCTATTATTATTAAAGATAACTTATATAGCGCCATTTTCGTAATAAAATACTTCAAGGGCGCTTTACATAGTGATTCTATTGTTAAATTAATTTAATTGAAGCTTTTAAATTGGTAATTTAATTAAAACAATTTATTTTGTTGCCACATGCTACGGATTTATTCAAATGATTTAGAGAACAAGTGGGTTTTAAGTTTTTTCCGAAACATCATTTCACTTTCACAGCCTCGCACCTCTGCTGGAAGAGCATTCCATGCCATAGAGCCTGCGACCGCAAATGCGCGTTCACTAAATTTAGTGCGCTGTTTGCGTAGAGGTATAGTAACTTTTCTTCTCGCCGTAGACGTAGGTGATCTAAGCGTGAGACGCCTGTCAGCTAGTTCATCTGGAATGCGTAGTTCCCTTAGATATTCCAGAGCAGAGTTGTGCAGTGACTTATACATAAGCCAACAGAGTTTGTATTCGGCCCTTCGATATGCTCGTTGTATGTCAGTTTATAGTACAAAAAAACTCCTAAATCTCTGATGCACGTAACTACATCAAGTTTAGAGTTTTCTATTAGGTACTCGAAGGAAATCGGTTGTTTTGTTCTGTGAAATGACATTATTTAGCATTTTTTTATATTTGGTTCAAATTTATTGACTTTTCACCTTCAGTCAAAAGAGTTAATTTCCGATTGAAGAATATAATTAGCATAGGTCACATAGCTGCAGTAAAATGAGCCACAAAATAGTACCTATTTAATCTAATTGATTATTCTTGCACTAAATAATATCTAACTTTATAGATACCCATGATATCCTTGCTCAGACTAACCTTAATGTGCATCATCGTAACTTGCGTACCAATGTTGTCTTTGCTGTGGAAAATTTTAAAACCAACGTCGGATTCTTTTTTATTTTTTTAAGCCAATCTGAGGAAGGCGAACCATGGAATTTCAATTATGAAACTTTTAATTTTACGTTAAATCATAAGTATATATAAAGCAAAGTATTGTCGCATGCTAGATTTCTTACTGTCTGTGCGCTCTGTAGCTGCAAGACGTGTTGTTATCCAACTCTTATATATCATAATGGACATGAGAAATTAGAATCCCAACTGTTCATGCTCTCTGTAGCTGCAAAACGTAGTGGGATATTTATATATCGTACAGTACCCTTGAGGCGATTTTCACAAAAATGGGGCCATTTAAATTATCCAAATTCCATAATAATATTAATAACGCTTGCGCGACTCAGTTAAATTCATTATTTATTCTCAACCTCGTTTTTTTGTCCACCTCCAACAGACGTAGGATCACTTCCACAACCTAAATCCTACATAATTAATAAAGAGTAAAATTCTCTATAATATGGTTATGAATACTGGGACTCGCACATTTCTACTTAAATGCTTGTGAATGATATTTCCAATAATCCCCCTTACTCGGCGATAAAATTATGATATATTGGGCCATAAAAGTTTGGGCTAATCTTGGCATTGAATTGCCAGTCTATAAACCGACTGAATATTCTAGAATCCAATATTTTAATACGTTTGCAGATACCAGATATTAAAGATAAAATTAATCGAACCAATTTAGTAATCGAATATACTGAAGTAATTGCACCATTTATGCAATCGAATGATTCAAAACGATTCAAAAACGAAAATAACGTGTAGCTAAAGATCGTACCCGCATTATTTTTTTAAATGTCTATTTTATTTAACACCATTTTACACACTGTGTAACTTTCAGCATTTTGCCCATGTTCAAACATCCGTATTTCTTAATTCTAAAGGACAAACTTCTGGTCGAACATTAAGGAAAAGTTTCAGCGAAACGTTCGTACGTGGGTTTCCCGGAATATGAATTGTATAATACCCAAAACCCGCATAACTTTTGCTCAGAGACACTTCTCCTTTTTTGCACCGAGGCTATTTAATGAAACAGTGTATTAAGCTCGGAAGAACAAAATATTTTTTAAGAGAGGGATTAAGGGCTGGGTTTTCCTCGGAGAGGGACTTGACGATTATTTGAGGTTGTTTTATATATTAAGGCTGTAGTCTGATAAAACGCACGCAAAATGAGAAAATCATACGATTTTGCCATTTTAAAACGATAACTTATTGGTACCTATAAGGGCGGGTATGAACGTAATAAAAACGTTAATAAGATATTGTTAGAAATTAAATATTACAACCAGAATACAATTCTATTTAAAAAAATAAATATACCATTCTATGAAAAGAGGTTCTAACTAAAATATTTCAATAAATATATATTTTTTAAAGTATTACCGAAGGCATAATTAAAGGCATAAACTGACAAAATTGTTTATAATTTTATCCTCGCCTCCCGCACAATGTATATACGAGTATTATTTGTGAAGTTTTTTTGCCAAAATGAGTTATTCACACACGTCTATTTTCTCTATATGACATTGTTTTTATTTCATTTATTTATATTTACTCGAAAATTGCAATTACATTGTAAAAATCATTAATTCGTAGTTTGCTTAGATTTAATTCTATAATATGGTCTCCTAATTATAATATTCATATAACGCGGATTGAATCCGTGCAGCGTAAATTTTTAAAATCGTAATATTTAGAATCGGATCAAATACTTTCATAATCAACTATTATGATCGTCTAGAGTACTTTCATATCTTTAGTTGAGAATCCAGAAGGATTTTGGCTGGTTTGATATTCTTGCACAAATTAATATCTAACAATATAGATGCCCATGATATCCTTGCTCAGATAAACCTTAATGTACCTCGCCGTAACTTGCGTACGAATCCTATATTTGCAGTGGGAAATTATAAAACTAACATTGGATTCTTTTCCCCTCTGCCAAGAATCCTCAGAACAGTGAACGAAATCTCACTAAACGGTACTGTCGATGTGTTCCTACGGCAAGGGCAGCTATTTAAGAAGCAAGCGGTGTTGTCTCTCCTGACTCGCGATGTCACACTTGCCATTTCCGCCTAGATTATGCTCTATATACAGATATTTTGTTTATTACACACATTATTAATTAAAGTATATTTTAGGAATGTTGAGATTAAGTATTACTCTTTAATTCCAATCTATTAGGGCTTACTTAAGCCTGTTGATTGTCTTAAAAAAAAATTAAAATATCATATGTGAATATTTTATTGTTTCCTAAAAAAACTGATATATGAAATATCCTATGTGACAACACATTACATTACTCATTTATTATATATATACGGCCTAAGCCAATTACAACAGTTACACGAAGAAACATAAATGCAATAAACTGAACAAAAAGAACATAAAACTATTTAGCAAAGACAAACAAGGGCAAAACAATAATAGTATACAATATATTAAAAAAAACGAAAGACTAAAAATTTTGAGCTAAACCATGCCAATCCAACTTCATCCCACACTATTTAGTCGCGAAGAGATCTACGAAAAGCCGGAAGATCTATCCCAAAAAATTCCAAGTCGTGTGAAGAATTGACTAATCTACACACTCTGGACATTGGGGCATAAAAACCAAAGTTGCTCTTAGAAGATTTTATAAATAGCAGATTTTGACTTCTGGTGACATGGTTGGGAACATGAAAAGAAATTGATTGCAACAGAGATGGGACATCACTTAAAGCATTAAGTTTTTGGAAATGCTTATAAGGTCCATCTCAGTTCTACGTCTCTCCAATGAAGACAGATTAAGAGATTGCTCTATTTCAAAATAAGAATAATTACCCCTTTGTAATCCGAGCAACCATGCCACTTTTCTTAGAAAACGGTGTTGGACAGACTCGATATGGTCAATATGAGTCCTGTAGAATGGAGACCAAATAGGAGAAGCGTTTTCTAGATAGGGTCGAACTAGTGAGCAATAAAGAGTTTTGAAGGTATTAATATTTTTGAAGTCCGCCGTCAGTCTATTGATAAAACCGAGAAGTTTGAGAGATTTGTTTACAATATTATCAATGTGTTCACGATAGGAGAGTTTACTATCTAAAGTAATGCCAAGATCCTTTATTGACGAAACCATTGAAAGGGAAGTGTTTTTTAGTTTGTAGTTGAATTGTATACGTTTTTTTCGTCGCGAGAAAGATATTATTTTACATTTGTCAATGTTAAGTTGAAGACAATTGATGTCGCACCATTCATTAAAACAATTAATATCATGTTGAAAAAGAAGACAATCATTGGAAGATTCAATCAGTTTAAGTACCTTGTTGTCATCAGCAAAAAGCCAGCATTTTGTAATCCGAAAAACATTGATAATATCATTTATAAAAATATTAAATAATAATGGAGCAAGGTGGGCTCCTTGAGGTACTCATGCAAATATTTGATGTTAACGTTCAATTAAAATGCGTTGTGTTACTCGAACTTTATTTAATACTAATATAATAATGAAACCCATTCGATTATATTCATTCGAATAATTCATTGCTACCCAACATTCAGTAACGAATAAAACTTTATTGAAGAAATTAATAACGTTTCAATTAAGCAAGAAACTTTTGGGTAAAGCCATTATAGCTAGTGTAATTCTAGTGCTAGTAAAAAATATAAGGAATATGTGTGAAGGCATTTCGAGAGAACGGAATATAAAAATCTAGGCATCAAATTCAACTATAATGATTTTAATATTCAAGATAATTAACATATTACAACAGAGATGAAGAACATTTTAAAGAAGGTAATATAGAAGTCCAGGCATCTACAGGGCTCGATATGAAATGCCTCTAACGATTTCTGGGCTATCAATTACGTTATTAACAATTTTGTATGGAAAGTTGTTAATAACGTAATTGATAGCCGATAGACGAAAAAATATAATAAAAAAATCTGTATGTTAAATCAACAAATGAAAGAATTGAAGGAATATATGTGTTCAAATATGGGCAGAATGGTGAATGTTACACAGTGAGTAATGTGGCCACTCAAACCAGCCGGTCATAAGCCCTGTAGATGCCTAGACTTCTATATTACCTTCTTTAAAATGTTCTTCATCTCTGTTGTAATATGTTAATGTTAACAGCTCCCCGGGGAGTTGAATCCAGTCCTTATCTGCAAAAATTTGGACAAACTCAAAATATTGTTGATTCAAGATAATGTTTAACATTGCGTTTTTTTAAGGGTAGGTAGCTCAAAGGCGATCTGCTTTTTTTCAGAGACATTTCACGGTGTTGGGCCCTAGGTTATTTATTATGTTAGACCCCAAAACTTTCATCTATGAAATGAACTCAAACGACGTAACGAGATTCATTATATTGTATAGCTATAGTATCCATTATTTTAACACTTAACTTATTTAAAAGTTTATAAAAATAGCGCAATGAATTCAGTCAGTATTAGGTGTTCTCATTACGATTGAAATGTCAACTGGCCGATTTGTTCTAGAAATGAATAATGCCTAAAACGGACGCGTCGAGCGTCACATGTGTTGCGAGTCATATGTCAAAATTATCATCTCAACGAAAAATATCCCTTATAATTTTTTTTAAAATACTATTTTTCAAATCGAGAATCTTGTACGAATTTGCATAATCTGCCTGTTAACTCTAGAAGAAAAATTCCACCACCGGGTTAAAGATGTTCAAAATATAGTACACTTATTTGTATGCAGAAATAAGCTGGAGTAATCGGCTAGTTCCTTGGCTCATTGCTGGCGCTGGGCGCGCTTTATTTATTATTTTATTTATGTTTGGAGAAAAATACAAATAATGGCCAAGATTTATAAGAAAAAGTAATTATTCGTTTGGTTTTCTGTAAATAAAGTTACCGTAAAACATTATTATGGATAGTCAAATATAATGGTAAGCTGCGCATAATCACTTCTATACACAGTTCGCCCCTGATACCTAATGCATGTTTTCTGAAGTCGCTCAAGTTTTTGGAGTTGCTTACATATTTATAGGATGACACACTCAATAAAAAAATGTAATTACATCATCGTGTAAAAAATGTAAAAAGTTTTCAGCCTGCCTTTTGTCATTTTTTGAGCTTGCCCTGATTGCGAAGTCTAGCTACGGCCCTGTCCAAGCTAAAAGGTTTAAATAATAAACCCTCTCTTTAATTTTGACCGTCAGTTAAATGGTTTAAGGAAGGAAAGATCCCCATATAAATATCCATTCGAATTTCCTTTAATCTCAAATAGTAGTTTATACGCTTCTTTTAATAGATATACACCTACGTGTCATTTTATATGCTTTCATAAAGTTCAAGGTGTCGATATAGAAATTTATGACACACGTAAAGTATTATTTGCTCAGGAAATCAAGCTGAAATAAGACCGCCTCGTAGTGAAGTGGTTGACGCGTGAATTGGTCTGTTTCTTCGTCAAGGCATAAAATAAAAATTTATATGGAAAACTATTTACATCTTACTAAAGTTTTCAAAACAACTCAGAATTTTAAATGCATTATTTTCATTCTTTAATGTATTATTTTGTTATTTTTATACTTTTTGGTGTAGTATTCATAACATTATGTGTTTAGTATTTATTTTTGTTTTTGTTCGTTATTGTCGAGGTTACTATTTCTTAGAAAAAAATACGAGAGTTGATACGTAAGAAGTATTGGAAATGAACGAAAATTATTTATTAACAAATATTTTTAGCAAACAACTGTTATTTAAACTTTTAATTTGGCTATGAATCGAACGTAGTCATGCAAAAAACAAACTGCAATTTCGATAAAAATATATATTGGTGTTATCAGGTGCAGTAAGGTCAATTGTGGGTTTTGCTAAAAACAGCCAGGCTGCTTTCATACAAAAACTGTAAAAACCACCTTCTAAATAAAGTGATGATCAGAAAAACGGCATTTCTCAATTTGCAGATAACACTCACAGCACTAGAAAAATATTATGGTATCGATGCTGATGGGAAGATTAATACCTCCAGTGCCTCGATTATGAACGCTATCTTTATCTGTATATATCGAGACGGTATACTTAGCTTCAGTACTATCTGTATCTTACCTCAGTATGTTCTACCTACTTGTCATATCGACATCATATGATCGAAACAAGCCAATGAATAACCGCAAACAATTAGATCGGGTTCCTAGCGTCATTAACATTGAAAGTAGTTCTCATTTATATTTCAAATAGGCTTCTGTGATAGAAAGTGCCCACTTCAAAGCGATAATAAATTACATAAATCCCAATTCAAGCAAAAAAGCTCGCTAAAACATGATTTTTAAAAGATTTTTGACACTTGCCAAGACTTTATGTTTAACGATCGTCTGTATTTATCTACCGAGCGACTACAAAGCCGGCTCCTTTCACGTCTCGATACGTACACTCCAGAAGATAGTAAAACAAACGTAAAAAATATAGTAACTCAATTTATTTTTTACATTGGTAACATTTTACGGCTAGATGCTCTTGTTTGTTATTGGGCGGCATCTAGCTAGTCTAGTCACTGCATCTAGCCACTTGTTTCCGAGACTGACAGTTATGTCAGAATTTTTCCGAAAAGCAATTTAAAAAAAAAATAGTTTATGATCTGAAAATGGAGTAAATCTTCAATTTCTCGGACAATCCCTTCCGCAAACCCCTACTCCTCCTCGACAAAAAAAATGTGATAAAAACGTAATTTGACCAACGAAGTGATACGCACCAGACGCGGACAAGGGAAGCGGGTGGGTAGGAGATGGGTAGGGGTTTGCGGAGGAACTGCTTGTCCGAGAAATTAAGGATTTACATCATATCGAGATTTTTTTTTTTTAAATGACTTTTTGGAAAAAAAATATTAGGATTTTTTTAAAGCTTACTTGCTTTTAAAAGTAATAAATGAATAAAATAAAATAAACATTGAGCTTCCTTATTGCTGTTTTTGTAATGTTGTATGTATATTTTTCTTAATTAAGTAAAAAAAAGATTATAATCCCGCTGTTCAAAAAATACATTTTTACAAAAAGGGTAATCAATTGCTATTTTTAGGCGCTTTTCGTAAAATGTTTGAAAGAAAATCTCATACCAACTTCCCAAATGAAAATTTGATTTAGTGTCCTCAAGTGATTTATGGAACATTGACAACCGAGTCTAAAATGTTATTAAGGAAATTTAAAACTGGGGGGAAAAAATATTTTCCGTGCTTTATGCCAATAAACTTCAGCTTTTAAGCACTAACGCGCATAAATATAAGTTAGTAATGACACTGATAAGTGGCTTTTAAGGCCCTAGTATAGGATTAAATTTCGACTTTTTATTCGGAAATATTTTTTATAAAACTGTGTCCAGGCGGATGAAGAAAAGAGTTCTATGCGTGAAGTAGAACCAGAACTCTGGATGAATGTTCTCGATACGATGGCTAGTCTCAGGTAAAAATCCTGAATAAGGTAATTGAGTGGATGTAAGCCCTCTTCGTTGTGGAGTGTTTTGAGCGATCGCCTACTATTTTTAAATACTTGGGTTCAATTCCTAGCATAGTAGAAGTCCAATATTGTTAAAACTGCAATATTTTGTTGTCCTGGACTGACGCCTGAAGCGAAATACTGATCACATTTCCTTTTTTTTGTATTTATTTTTTTAATTCTATTATTTTATAAAAAACCCTTCGGTTTATAAATTAAACATCATCAGGTAAGTTTGTTGGTTTTTATCCGGTTTAAAAGTTTTTTTTTTTATTTCTGTGCAGTCATTGTTTTGATATTGTGAGGTTACTTCATCTTTTTAGTCCAATGTTATTTTTTTATTTTTTTTATTTTATTTAACTTGTACAAAATGTTATTTGTACATTGGCGAGCTTGTTGCCAAATGGCCATTTATTCCAACCAACCAATAAAATAATAGTTTTATTTTTATAATTCAAGATAGAAACCATAATCAATAGAAAATAAAGATTAAAAAGCTAAAGATATATAAAAATAGAAATAAACGTATTTGTTTATAAATTACCTTAAATCAAAACTATTACTCAATGGGAAAAAGGAAAAAAGAGGAAAAAAGAAAGGAGGAGAGATTAAGGAAGAGAAAGGAAATGTTTCTTCAGACGTGATTTAAACAGAGATACTGTACAGTTAAATATTTGATGGTGGATGGGAGATGATTCCAGTCTCGCCGCATGGACACTATATGAGTTAGAGAAAAAAGAGGAATTGAGGATGGGTATTAAGAGAGTGCTTTGAGAATAAGAACGGAAAGGTTAACTATGAACTGATAAGCGTTGAAATTTTTCACGCAGGTATATAGGAGCGTTAGGACCATGTTAGAACTACGTAAGGTTCATAAGTCGGGATTGGCCTGTTATTGTTTTGGCTCTTTGCATGGTAGTGTTGCGATCTTCTTGCGTTGTGATTGCGAATGCCAGTTACTCTTGTCAGCGAGATGTCATCGTTTTTGATGTGTCCTTGGGTTATTTTGTGATTAAGTGTTTCTAGTGTTCTCAAGCCACCCATGTCCTAGGTGTTTTCTGTTCTGTTCTGCAGTAATATATTATGTTAATACGCTGCATTTGGATTATCAATGTACTATTGGGTGCGGAAAGAGGAATAATGATGATGATAGAACTGAAAATGAAAGCAAATAAATGGCAAAGGTGTATGACTAGTTCTTGTTTTCGTTTCGTGAAGGACGAAAACATAATTCGTATTCGTATCCCATACAATTTCTCAGAATCCGTAACATTCGATAATTCACGAAACGGAAACAGGCGCCAATTTCTTATTTTTGAGCTACATCAGGTGTCCCCAACCGACGTTGGCAATCACTTATTCATAGTTGTATCCTGAGAAATAATAATCAGAGTGGTTTCCCGTTGGCTTCTTTGATGGGTTAACTGTAGGGGTCGACTTCCCTGTTACGAAATTATTTGTAACTTTATTTTATTATCTTGAACCCCCATAACTGATAAAACGCAGTGAATAATTTAAAATGTAAATATCTTTATAAGATCTAAAGAAGTTTGAAGTTGTCAATTTTGTCGGACAAATTTGGATATTCACACCGCGATAAATGCGTGAACGAGGAGGAGTACCACGAGTGTTGGCTCCTGAGGGAATATATGTAATATATTCGTTGTTGTGTGAAAAAGACAGAGTAAATTTTTTTAGCAAGTTGAAGAGAAAGATGTGAGAAAAATGCGTTTGTCATTAGCACGTGTAATCAAAGGATTCGTAACTAGTGACTGAAATCTGAGATATTTGTTTGTCGCGAAATTTTAATGTATAACGTAAACTTATTAATGAAACACTTGTACCGATCCCAATAGCTTTCAGCAATCTCAGGTGATTTCGAAAATATGTTACTTTATAAAAACAGGCAGATTCAAGATGATAAAATTAAGTTACAAATAATTTCGTAACATCTTTTAGATGGGTGGGTTTTGTTATTTGGTGCCGGACATTCGCCATTCGCCCTCTCAATACCTGATATGATACCGATATTAATAGTAATGTCAATGGTCACATTTCCTGGGGTTCGCGGGGCCTAAAAATCACTCTTCATCAACCTCATCATTCCGTTCCCGCAGCTTATGGTGCATAAGGCACTGCATTGGTAAACCAATCGCAGGTGCCAGTCCAGGAACTATGAAATATTTTAGTGTAAAAACGCCATTTTAAATAAATATTTCATGCCAACCATGTCGGGAATCGAATTCGAGACCTCTTGCATGGTAGGCAAATGCGCAGACTACTACATCACGAGGCCATTACTCTTAGACGCTAGTAAGTGAGACTATTTGGTATTGCTGCTAATGTTACGTAGTTTGGCTTTTCGTTACTGTAAAGTTAATAATAATACATTTTAAAACATCAATAGTAATTTAATCATCATTAAATATCAAAGATAAAGTTATACATTATTGAAAAGAAAAAAAAATGAAAAAAATCAGCAATATGTTTTAGCAAAAATGTGAATTAAACAATTATTTTTGAAAAACATTTTAAATATGATGAATATAATAGTTTACGACAAAAAAAATATTATTATTCAGAAAAAATATTTTGCACATTTATAACAAAAATCTTTTTAAATTTAAATTTGTTGCAACAGAGAAGAAAAACACTTTTGAGTGGGGAATATGAAAGTTTAGGCATTCATAGTGCTTATTTATGGCTGGTTTAAGTGGTCACTTTACACGTCGTGTAACATTCACCATTCGGTCTATGTTTAAATTTATTTACCTCATTTAGGTGACTACAGTAATTTAAAACAAAATAAAATAATCTATATTTTTTTATTTCTAAACATTTAGTTGTTTTTTTTTTAAAATTATATGTGTACATTGTTATAATAATTATTAACATGATTTGTAGTACTTTAATATTTTTTTTAACAAAAAGCACGTAACAAGCTTACTGCAATATACATATGTAAGTGTGTGAATTTGACTGGGATAAAATAAGTAAAACTAAAATAATTTATTTACTAGTGTACACCTAAATAGTATTTTATAAAATGAATAGTATTTACAAAACATTGTATTTTTATTGTGTGTTCACGAACAATTCACGATAAAGTATAATCTAAGACCACATAAAACACCCCGAAGTGTCTGTTAGGACCACTTTTAAATCTTCACCGACCATTTGTGGGCGACAGCTTTATATTTCCCGTGAGTAAAGATTGCCACAGTATGAGAGCATTGCTACCAAAATGGGCGAAAAATGGGATATGGGAAAAGGCGTCGACTTAATTTATGTATTTTACATTAATCTACGCCTTTTCACTGATTTTTAAATGATAAAATATAACGTTTCTGTACTGATTTTTTAATAAAAGGATTTAAATTCCGTGTATAATATGTGAAAAACATTTTTTTGTTTTGATCAAACATTTTTTTATTAAATACCCGTTTATAGATATTTTTTTAATGTTTTTTTGACAAGGTTTAATTTATTTTTTATTTACTATCATATTATATTACAAACACAAAATTACAATTTATAAAAAGCTGCTTTGACTACCTAACTAGGGCCACTCACCCCGTTCTAAGACAGTAAATTTTTTTTTCATATTACAACAGAGATGAAAAACATTTAAGAGAAGGTAATATAGAAGTCTAGGCATCTACAGGGCTGATGACCTGTCAATGGCTGGTTTCAGTGGCCACTTTACACACTGTGTAACATTCACCATTCTGCCCATATTTCAACATATATATTTCTTCGATTCTTTCATCTGTTGATGTTTGTGAAGTTAAAGAGCTGAAATCTTTATTTATGCGGGTGAGATTCATCTAATTGAATTATTTCACCTACATACTAGGCAACGTCTAAAAATGTTATTTTTTCAATTTCTATACTTCTGATGTGTATCAGTTAAATTTTAAAATAAAATGCTTCTATTTTTCAGAATCCGGTTTTGAAATTCAACATTCTTTTAAAAAAAAAACAATTTATATCATTTCTTGATTTGAATTTTAACAAAAAGGTTTCTAACTTTTTACTAAGCTCTTTATTGTACCATTTTTAATACAATTTACAAGTTTTAAACAATTATTTTTTTATACTTACGCACCCACATACACGCACCCTCTCACTCATTCATTCCCACACGCACATGTATCCTCTCCCTCAATCATTCACGCATACACACATTCACATACACATGAATACAAACGTCACACAAATACAATTACTAAACTTTTTTTCTTATATATTACGTGTCATTATATTTACAGTGGATTTTTTTAATTGGCTTTAGCATTGTTAAGATTTTTCTACTTATTTTGTTTATGTAATAGCTGTAAAAATCCCAAATAAAATAAAATAAAATAAAATAAATAAATATCTTTAATTTTACAACCTGTTGATTTTAGTTGAATTTCACTCATTAAAAGTTTTAGTTGTGTTACCTCACAATCAAATCACATAATAAATCCCTTTCAGCACCCAATGGTCCATAAAGCACTGCATTTGTACACTAATTGCCTTTTTTTTCTTACCTGAAGATAAGATGATAAGTCTTACGCTACAGGTGCCTGTCCAGGGACAATGAAGTATTCTAGGGTAAAAACACCTTTTACAATCAACATTTCGTGTCAGCCATGTTGGGAACCAAACCCGAGACCGGTTTATTGTACAATAATGTACTACAAATAAATAATTAACTAAAGTTTTACGTTCACATACTTCAAAAACAAATGAAAAACATGCTTGACGTCTGCATCGATCTAATTCGTATTTACTATATTATAAAAATAAGAATTCATTTAGAATGTTAGTTAAAGTTTAAGTTACTACTCAAACTAACCAATGACAATTTCATAAGGCCTGTAAATTCCTAGATTGCCATATCCCATTCTCTTATAGTTTTTGTGTTGATTTATGGTCTTATTTGTTGGGGGAGCTGGCACAAAAACCACCCTTGAAATAGGTAACGATTGCGCAGAAATCTTTCAAGCGAGTAATTAAAAAAAAAAAATCGCCATCCTAGTGACTTGCTCTTCAAAGAATTAAAAGTATTTAATATTATTTAACAGATTATATTGAAAACGGCAGTGGTTATACTTATAAAAAGAGACAAATACTCAACCGTCAACTACTAACTGCAACCATAACACAAGATACTCCGACAGGGATCTGATACTGAGTGAAGGGGTCAACACTGTTCTGGCATCGAGGCAACACTATTACGTCAAGAAGGTCGGGAGTATTGCCAAGTCGAAGAAAGTTTTGACCTAGCTCTTTCATGACATTGATAGTTGGGAGTCAGGGAAGTTGATGCATACCACGGATCGGAGATTCTTACCGGATGGTGTAAAGAAAATATAAAAATAATACTGAACAAAAAGTAATCATGAAATTTCGCCTATATTCATTGAATGGTGTATCTTTTGTGTATTTATATATATATATATATATATATATATATATGTATATGAATATGTTTACGAGTAGGTTTATGTTTTATTTGTCTGTTCTTTTTTTAAAATAAATAACATTGTAAATTATCATTATATATTAAAATGCCATAGCCTAGCTCGGAACGGGGTACAAACCCTTGTTAGCTGGGCAAAGTTTTTAACAAAAATAAATAAAAATGATGAAATGCATAAATATAATAAATACTATGTTTTTTATCTCTATTGTTATACAAGATGAACTTATTTAATTATTCATTCGATTAAAAGTAATATCGAACAACGTACATTGCTAGTATTTATTATTAGACATTTTTTACTTATTTAGCATTTTTCAGACGTTCATTAGGACACTTTATAATTATCCGACCTCCTAAGATATTTGATTCTTAATTCGTTTAGCCGTAATTTAAATAATTGTTACTTTAGGATCCATTTGCGTCAAGAGTCTCCGGTGGGAAGCCTTCATATTTTTGCCTGAGGGTTTTTCTCTCAAAATCCTTTTTGATTTAATTTTTCTACGGAGATGGGTAAATAAACTTAATAATTATTAAGGCGTGCGGTGTATAATTACAATTTGAAATTTAATATGAAAATTGTTAACGCATTATATGATAAATTCCACGAATTGGGAATGAAACATATTTTCAGTTTAGTTCTGTGCCACATAGTGGCGTTCAACTATATTTTATAAACATAGTAAGGTTATCCGAAATATTATTATTCTTATTTAAATTTATTTCAACAGAAGGGGAAAATAATATTTTGAAAAGGGAATATGGAAGTCTAGGCATTTACAGGGCTTATGATCTGTCATTGGCTGGTTTAAGTGGCCACTTTACACACTGTGTAACATTCACCATTCTGTCCATGTTTGAACATCTACATTTCCTCAACTCTTCCATCTGTTGACTTTTGTGAAGTAAAAAGATGAATCTCACCCACGTGATAAAGGTTTCAGCTCTAAGTAAAAGACCTAAATTTACTGTCTTATATTTCACTTAAAGATTCTTCTCATCGTTTCTTTGAATCCCTTAAAATAAATATGTGTATATGTTTTTCCTTTTTTAAAAAAAATGTTATTACTATTTTATTTTATTTTTACATCTGAGCATGTTGTTATAATACTCACTACAAACTACAAACCTTGAAATATCTTTTTTTCACTAAAATTTTAATTTTTAAACAACTTTCATTTATGTTTTCTTTTTCCTTCTCTTTTTTATACTTTCATAATTAACCTTACATATAATTGCTTTTTAATATGGAAACTTCACTGGTCCATTAGAATTAAGTCTAATTGTGTAAAATATTAAACTTTGTAACTGTACTGTATGTTTCCTGAATAAAAGAAAATAAAAAAAATAAAAATAATGCATGGCTGTGCATAATCGCTTATTTGGACGATTCGCCCCTGTTTCGGTAGGAAGCTAAAAAAGTGCAATATTCCACAGTAAAATATATTCATAGCTCACAAAGAATCTTTTTGACAAAGGACTCTTTTAAATTTGAGATTTAAAAAAAAAAAAAACTACTTATTATAAGAACGCTATAAATCTTATCGATTCGGCGAACGCTATAACAGTGCGATAAATATACCGTCTACTTTACGAGATCCTAAGTAGTTGTGCTCATTTTCTTGAAATTCGAATTAAAATTCCTGCTTGCCTGAATCGGGGGCTTATTTGAAATTCCTTTTAATATTTTAATAAAACGTTAAACAAACTCGGGACTAAATTGGTTTCGGAGTATCGCTAGAGAAACACACCTGTGGACAAAGGAAATACTTCTCTTGTTCTTACAGTCAATTTCAGATATGAAACTCCTTTCCAAATCCCCGGGAGACTTAAGCCGCATCCTTAAGAAATAAATACATTTCGTACCAGAAATTTAAATAACAATATTACTATAGTTGAAATTGTATGGATTTTAATAATATTCCTGATTCAATTTAGTTTGTTTTGTTTGTGAAAGAAAGAACAAAGTAGTCAGATACTCAGCTGTGACAATACGTATGAAATGATCTCAAATGACAATAGGTATGGAATTAAGATATTTGTAAACATAGAATTAAGAATAGTCCAGAAGGGGCGTCGAATCATATTTAAATACATCGGACTGTGTCCAATAAATACCCCACTTTTGCCGCGCGCATACTTGAAGTCACCGAGTAATATTGCCAGATCACGAAGAATATAACCATAACACAAATGTAAGGTAAAAAAAAACCAATTTGTTAATTTTTCGAAAATTTTGTTGTGCACTCGGAAACATTGTTTGACACAACAGAGTAGATAAGTAAAGGGTCATTTAATAAGAGTAATTAAAGTAATGAACTTTGAACATAAAATATAAAACAAATTTTATTTTACATAAAACGGATATTTTTATAACATGTTAAATAATATTTTATGTTTTAAAGATAATGTCGGCCAAATTTCCACCACGGTGTTGTTTAATCCAAGGTTCAATTTTAATTATTTCTCTTATTATGTGAGCAAAGAAGGGTAAAAAAAAATTCCTACCCTGGCAACACTAACGAAATTTCCATTTTGTTTCTTTGACAATCTGACAGATGGAAAAATAATACAATTTTTAAGTAATGCATTTGTGACAAACACATTCATTTGATAATTACACATGAAATGTGATTGCATCCTGATTCTTTAAGATCCTAGCAGTATTTCTACACTTTAAACTTTTACTTTTAACTTTTTAAAAGGACACAACGCGGCATGGTTAAATACGAATCAGGAGTTGCGTACTGAGCGACGTCTACAAAGAAACTAATGGGTCAAAACGTAAACCTACTCATGAGTAGTTGAGTCGCCTTTTGTTTGATGTGCGTATGCGGTTTCTGGACTATTCTTAATTCTATGGTTGTAAACGACTAGTAGTATCTTATTTATTTTGGATATTTGTAGCAATAACCTTGTGGATAACTTTTGTATTTTTAAGGGATAAATAAAATAACTTTGTTATATGAACCACTTTGTTTATTGACACAATCGACTAGTTTCGGAAACAATACGTTGCCTTTTTCGGGATTATTTAATCACTAAACATACATAATACATATAAAAAACAGTACAGATTAGTGGGCGTCAATAAAGAAAGGGTGGAGGTAATTGTGTTTATCGCATGGGCGAACCGTCCATATAATCGATTATGCGCAGCTTACCATTATATTTGACTATCAATTATAATTTATTATATAAATAAAAGACGAGTGATACTTTAATCCACAAATTTGGAATATCCAGTGACCGGTGTCATCGCTTTCGCGACATATTCGAGGAGCTTATTAAGGAGTTCAATGTATTTATACAAGACTGAGGATAGAGAATTCAAAAGTTTATAAAAGTAAATTTTAAAAAGTTATTTTTATCAAGCAAGCCTCGTTTTACAACGTTAAGAAAAATGTGTAACTACGTAAAGAAGTAGTTTAAAGTATGTTATTTACAAACAAAACGTTCATATTTGTTTATAAACACTAGATTTTTTTTATATTCTTAAACGGGTACTACTTTTTTGATGACCCTCGTAGAATGTAAATAAAATAAACAAAATCCTAACGAACACCCACAAACTCTTTCTCTTTTAACATTCTGGTAAAAAAAACTCCCTCGAGTCACTGGGTGGTAACCCGAGGTTAGGAAATGATCGCCTAATAATCGCTGTTTCTTTTTATGTTATAAAAATAATATGTGTGTCTTGCTCAGTAATCAAACTAGATTCCATGTCATTCTTTTAAATTATTTTTTATGTATTTGTCCCAGGGTACTCGATATTTTGTCATTTTCGGAGATTCTGATGGACAACACATTTAATTTAAAATTATCTAATACACCTAAATAGTTGTTTATTTATTAATGTGGTAACGTTTACTTGAAGATTACAAAAAATGGTAAAACTTATAGTAGTTGCCTAGAAATGATTTCATTTTAAGTGCGATTTACAACGTCGGTAATCATCCAGGAACGGTCAGGCTAAAATAAAACATGAAAATATCTCAAGTTTAATAACCTTTAATAATCCTGTCCAATTTAATAGCTCGTTTCTCATAAAATTTAATTTTGGTACTTCGTCTTCTTTCTAAATGGGAGTCTGATATTAATTAACTTTTTTTCGGGTACCTATAATGATTGTAGATGAAATTAAATTTCATTATTTTTTTCCTTAATTCAGTATTTTATTAGAATTTATAATTTTATACTAAAATACAATAACATTTTAAATCTGATATTATAAGAAATCAAACAACGATAATATTTTATTTAAAGTTTAAATGTGGAGTCCTACAAAATAAACACTAAATTAATAAATAATATATTAGAATCCAGTCATGGCTAGTGTTGCGGACTCACGGGCCAGAGGCCTGAGTTTCAAACCCCACTCTACCCCCAACTTGATTTCCAGTTTCTAATAGTAAGTTATTTAAAACTAGTTGAAAATGGCCACCAAAATCGAAATATTGGGGTAAATTATAAAAACGCAATATTTCTTTTATTTTTTTTAATATTTGCCTACACGAAAGTATTTGTAATACATTTATTGTCGATATAACCTTTGTGTGTCTATCTTTTTCAAAATAATTCAAAAAAAGTTGTTTTGTATTATAGTTAAATTGTTAAAATTTTCTTGTTTTGACACAAATGGAATGCGGCTACAGTTGTTTTTGTGTGAAATATGGTAGCATAAAATCACCTGTTACACCAATATTTCATGCCGACCTTGACACGAAATGAACCCGGGACTTTAAGATGGTAAACAAACGCATAGATCACTGAACTACAAGGCTGACTTATCTCCAATAGATTTCATTTTTAATAATGTTTACTATTTCTCGATCATTTTTTGCTAAAATATTTTAGCAGTTTTTGTCGGTTTGGACGCGTAAAAACCGTTTTCCCCACATTCACTAATATATTGTAACTTTTTAAGCTGTGCTCGTGTTAAGCCGTACCTATTAATGACAAAAAATATAAAGTAAGTAAAATAAAAATATAAAAAAATTAAATGAAAAATAATAATTCAATAAAATAAATAACATTGAATACTTTCAAAAATATTTTGAGTTTGTCCAAATTTTTGTAGACAAGGACTAGAAGGACTTTAACTTCACAAACATCAACAGATGAAAGAATTGAAGGAATATAGATGTTCAAATATAGGCAGAATGGTGAATGTTACACAGTGTGTAAAGTGGCCACTTAAACCAGCCAATGACAGGTCATAAGCCCTGTAGATGCCTAGACTTCTATATTACCTTTTCTTAAATGTTCTTCATCTCTGTTGTAATATGTTAATATAAACAGCTCCTCAGGGAGTTGAATCCAGTCTTTGTCTACAAAAATTTGGACAAACTCAAAATATTGTTGATAAATTACCTGGTCTATGAAGAAGTATAGAAATTAAAAAAATAACATTTTCAGGCGTTGCCTAGTATGTAGGTGAAATAATTCAATTAGATGAATCTTACCCGCATAAATAAAGGTTTCAGCTCTTTAACTTCACAAACATCAACAGATAAAAGAATTGAAGGAATATAGATGTTCAAATATAGGCAGAATAGTGAATGTTACACAGTGTGTAAAATGGCCACTTAAACCAGCCATTCACAGGTGAGAAGCCCTGTAGATGCCTAGACTTCTATATTACCTTTTCTTAAATGTTCTTCATCTCTGTTGTAATATATTGAATACTTTAAATGATAAAATAGTAGCTATAATATATGACAGGCGCGGTGGCGCAGTTGGTTAGACAGCTAACTGTGAAACTGGGGTTGCGGGTTCAATTCCCACCTGTTTGCTAAAAAAAATCTATGTACGTTTTTTTCTGAATTGGTCTAAGTATTTATTTTATTTTTTATTCTTAAAAAAAAAAAAAAAATGTATCCTGTGTTGAGTTGGGATACAACACAATTGAAAGGGAAAGCATGTTCGTCATTAAAGCATAGCAAAAATTAAAATTTAAAATTATTACGTAAGCACATTTTTTAATAAACATCTGGACAACTCGCTTAATAGTATATAAATCTATGCAGTATCTCGCAGCAGTCTCCTGCAATGGTCTCTTCCCTTAGGCAAAATCCAAACTTGTACACTTCTCCTGAAAATGGTTTTCTTTTTAAACAACTTAATATGTTTTTCCACGACTTTGAACACTCTTGGGGCCACAAAAGAGAAATTTCTCTAAGTGAAAGTCGTACCTGCTTTTGGTGTTAATAATGCAAATTACAGGAATTGCTCGTATGAGCATTCTGCTGGGATTTCCTCTTGTAACTGCCATGTATTGTGGTGTATTTTTCATAACTTCATTTATCAGCGAGTATTGATGTTACATCAGGTGTACCCCAGGGTGCCCATCTGGCACCCCTTCTTTTTGATTTGTTTATTAACGATGAAGCAAATGTATTCTCCTTTACTCGTTTTTTGATATTTGCGGACGACAATAAAATTCTTAAAATAATTCAAAATACAAATGACTGTTTGCTGCTTAAGACCAGTATTGATTATTTTAATATGTGGTGCAAAGCCAGCAACCTAGAATTAAATATAAAAAAATCTCATTTGATAACAAAAAAGAAACCATCAATTTAGATAAGGTCGAGTCTATTAAGGAACTCAAAGTTATCATGGACTGTAAACTTACGTTTAATGAACATATTGATAAAATGATTAACAAGTCACTAAAACTCTCAGGTTTTGTTATCAGGACATCTAGTGACTTTACTAATATGTTCACAGTTAAAACACTATATTTCTCACTTTTTGTCCCCCTTTAGAATATGCCTCCGTGATCTAGTATTCTTTCCATATAGGCCGGATAAATCATATCAAATCGGTGCAACATCGTTTGCTAAGAAAAGTAACATAGATGATTGGCCTTAAAAGGGGAGACTACACTTACGGAAAAATGGAGTCAATGTTAAAAATCTCAAGTCTACAAAAACGTAGAAATAATTTTGACTCCATATTTATACTTAATTTACGGGAACAAGAGGCATTCAATGTTCCGATCCGCTGGTTGCGAAATAATAATGTGCTGTTCCTCGATCAACACAGTACAAACTATGGCTTGCATGCACCAATACAATGTCCTGATTGTGTCGTATTGTAAACTCGAGACAAGATCTGGCCTTTTTTGGTGTAAGTCTTTATAGATTTAAAAAATCACTTACGTATACCAGATCTTGTCTTGAGGTAGTAATTTTTCCATTTTTTTTTGTCCTAGCTTTAATTTCTTTTCGTTTTATTTTATTTGATTAGTACCTGTATTTATTATAAGAAATTGTATTAACTATTGTTGAAATGGACTGCATAAGTCTGTCAGTAAATAAATAAATAACTTACTTTCGTATCCTATTTTCCACCTCCCGACAAGTCTCTAAAGTAAAGGATTAGCGGGCTATTCCTTTTTTTTTTAATCGTAAGAAGTTAAAAACATTATTCAAAATAAAAGAATCATTTGAACCTATATAATGTAATACAAAACATAATTGCAATAATAATTAATCTAATATGGTCTTATAAAAATTAATAAGAGTTCTAACAATGTAACAAAGTAACAGATTATACGATCTTAAATAAAATAAAAAAAACATTATACAAAATAATAAAAATAAAGAGGAAATAAAAATAAGGAAGGAAAGCAATAAGGGATTCACATTATATACATTTATGGAAATTAATTAATATTGAGAACAAAGTCTTTTTTTAGGTTTACCTTTTGAATATTGGATATTAATGTTTCAATATCCATTCTTGATACCTCTTCTTTAAGGGGGGGTGCGGTGGCTTACTCCGTCCTAATTTGTTAATATTTTATTCCTCCTTCCTACACAGAACACCCCGTTACAAGGGTATATTATTATACCCCCTCATCTTGAACAACGCACTTTCACTAAATAGTTCGTTCGTGGAAAATAAGCTTAGAATACCTAGGGGATTAAGGGGGATTGAGAGGAAATAAGAGGGAACATTTTGGTGTTTGACAGTGTCAAGTTTAAAAATGGTTTGTCTTTTGTTATAATAAATGTATCAAGCGTATGGATTTTATTGAATCCAACTCATTTTTAATAATCTTACATGGGGTCAGAGGTGATAAGGCTTGTGTGGATATGGTGTAACACGAGTCTGCATAAGAAACAAGACCTTGATATGTCTCTCTTATTTATTTAAATGATGAAGTTGTATTTTTTGTAATCCTCAAATGTTTATTTTCACAATGGATTTGGAAAGTAAAATTTGTATAAATATGCTGAATTTGAATACAAAAAATATTTATCCTTGCCATGCAAAGAATAATTATACGAATGAAAGTGATGCCAATACCATAATAAATCTGTTTTACTGTATGAGAAAGAGCACGAGAACAGAACATAACAAGGAAGACAGAGACGTTATTCAGTGGTCGGTGTTTGGGTGAAAGAGACAAAAACAAAATAAGTCATTCGTTTGTCGGTTATTGATTTTTAATTTGTCGACCTCGTGGTGTAATGGTCAGCAACTTTGCCTACCATGTAAGAGGTCTCGGGTTCGATTTCCGACATGGTTGATTTAAAATATTTATTCAAAAGGGTGTTTTCGCACTAGAATATTTCATAGTCCCTGGACTGGTACCTGAAGCGTAAGACTAATCATCTCACCTTCATAAAACAAAAAAATGATCAAGATACGCTGCGATTAGTTTACCAATGCAGTGCCCTATTCACCATTAGGTGCGGAAAGGGAATGATGATGATGCTGATTTTAAATTTATTTGTCTATAACAGGACTAAATGTTGTTATTATTATTATTAAATATGCGAAAGGAACTATTTAATAGTATGTCTCTGTGTTAGGAAATTATGGGATATTTGGATATTAGCCTTTTTTTTAAAGAGTTCCAACAGAATGCTCGTACGATGTTTTCCTGTAATTTCAATTATTTAATAGCAAAAATATGTACGACTTTTGCCCAGAGAAATTTATCTTTTGTGACCGCAAGAGTGTTCAATGTCCTGGATGAACATATTAAGTTCTCCAAAATGAAAACCATTTTCAGGAGAAATGTACAAGTTTGGATTTTGTCTAAGGGAATACATCATTGCAGGAGACTGCTGCGAGATATTGCATAGATTTATAAACTATTAAGCTGTTTATTGAAAAATATGTGTCTGTAATATGTTTTATTATTTGTTTTCTTATGATTTACCCAACTATTTGATTTTGAGGGCCATTTTCAACGAGTTGTAAATAACTCACTATTAGAAAATGGAATCAAGTTGGGGTAGAGTGGGATTCGAACCACAGACCTTTGGTCCGTGAGTCTGAGACACTAGCCACTGGACCACAACCCGATCTCAACCCGTATTGAGTGTTGACATTCTCTTATTTTATTAAAATTTGTCATTTTTCACACTCCTCACAAAGGGACGCTTCAATGCTATATATAATATTTGTGTGAATAATTAAATGCTATTTACGTAGTATTTCACATATGAAGATGCTTAGATTACGATGGGCCGGACTATACAGCGAATGCCTGACTCACGTGTCCCCAAAACAATAATGAGCGGACCCCCGGGAGGAACGAGATTAGTGGGAAGACCCAGGCTGAGATGGAAGGATGAAGTGAGAAAGGATGCAGCGCAGTTTCTCCAGGTGGCAAATTGGAAGACGGCGGCCGAGGACCAACAGAGTTGGAGGCGAAAGTTGCAGGAGGTTAAAGCTCAATATGGGCTGTAGCGCCATCGGAGAGAGAGAATTTGCGTAGTATTAGAGGTCGAAAAATTTGGTTTCGACATTATAATAACTCAATATCATTATATTTAGAGTTACCGTAGTTTACCTCTCGTATACAGATGTTTCCTTGACATAAATTTGAAATTCTGTGTGGGGTAAAGTGTATTTTTTTCAAGACAGCAAAAAGATTTTCTTACCCCTAAAAAAAAACTTGAGCCATGCGCTCTTGTTCGCCAGTTAATTCGCCTGAGCCATAATTACTAATTACATTATGTTCCAGTAAATCCCTAACTGTCAGATGTCAGCGTCAGAGTGTCAGTTTCCAAAAATATCGGTATTTGCATTGTCCTATACGATGTTAATTATTTACGTAAATAAACGTCTAATGGTGTTCATAGAATTACTTAAATGATGCTTAAAAACGGTAATACGTAATTTTCATATAATATATCGCATATCCGGTAAAATATAGTCATAACTCTGAGAGGTCGTTTTAGGACGATTAGCGTTTTTGCACAGAATTGTACCTATTATTAATATTAGTAGGGAAATATCACGTTTTTTTCCTTTTGCAATTAATAAGGGTCCACGAAATACTGTCAATTAAAAAAATATTTTTTTACTACTTAAGTAGCATAAAATATATTTTTAAATTTATAATTTTAAATTTCCGCGAAAACGGTCATTTTTTTATTTACATTTTTAAATTTCTTTTTATTTGTTTATTTTTCCATAAATATATTTACATAGAAATATTATTACTAATATTACAATTGTTATTATTTCATTGCATTGACCATGCCCTTAATACGCCACTATTCATGTAAATTTCGAACTTTGTGACCGTTTAAATTTAAACAGAACATCATCACAAATCTTGCCGTCACAACTTTTTTTTTGTTATTTCTTAAGTTAGCTTACATTACAATACATAGTATATAAACTAATATTTACACTTGTCCTACTTACATATCTATTTACATCGTTTTACACATAACATTTCTTTTTAAATTCATTCCAACTTTTTTCATTCTGCATACATTCAGGCATCTCTTCAAACATTTTCAAACCTTTATGCATAATACAAATTTGATATTGTTTTTTTTTTTAAATGGCAGCCTTATTCGGTCTTTATTTTAAGTAATATAATTAAGGAAATTTTTATTTAGCATTATCTTATTAATGAAGTATTTGGGCATTTGATTGTTTTAGAATTTAAATATAAAAACAAGCAAATAACATATTAATGTCTTTTTTTTTGTTTTCCAATCAAGATTTTCTAAAATTATTAAGGCCGAACATGTCGCGTTTACGTAGGGACAAATTTTTTTATAAAAGTTATATATGAAGTTTCGCATAAATAAATTGTCTATGTTTTTATGAATGTATGTATGTGTATGCGCATGAGTGTATGTACGTGTGTGTGTATGTACATGTGTATATATGTGTATATTTATATATATATGTGTGTATATATATGTATGTCTGTATGTATATGAATCAAAATGTGTATCCGAATAAGTTTATATTTTGTTTGTCTGAGCTCTATATTAATTTGTTAACTATTATAATATATTAAAATGTAATTGCCTAGCTTGGAACGGTGTATGTACCCTTGTTAGCTGGGCAAAGTGAACATGGAATTGTATTTTGATAAAGAGTGTGAATAAATAAATAAATAAAATTAAAACATTTCTCCATAATATCCATATTGATTTTGAAAATACAATTCATATTTTTAACTCGATTTTATATATTTTTATCAGTATTCGTAGTGTGATATTTACCTTTTATGAGACTTTAGTCAGAAATCAATGGTTTTATGGCAAAAGGGAATTTCGCGTAAGTTCGATAGATTCATGTCAGGATTTGTGTTAGTACTTTGCCCGTATTGTCTTGATAATTTAATGCTCTTTGGAATGTGAATTGTTTTTCTTTCGTTGTTTGAGTACGTGTTATGTTGAGTGAATTCTTCTAATGTTTCCCATGTGTATAGGGGTTTTGTGTCTTTGTTTATTTTGTTTGTATAACGACGTTCTTCTTCCTTTCGAAGCAAAATCTAGGGCCGCAGTCTCAATTTAAAACTAACGCTGTATTTCTTCACTGTCATGCAGAAAAACTAAAATAAGCTGATTGTCTAATCATTGTATTTTATTATCACAAGTTGACAATACTGCAATGAGAGGAACAACTAAAGCTTTTAACAACAATATTTTGAGTTTGTCCAAATTTTTGTAGACAAGGACTGGATTCTTCCTGGGGAGCTGTTTATATTAACATATTTTTTATTTATTTTATTTATTGGGGATATCAACAGTAATATATGTAACAAAAATACAACAAATAAAATAACAATGTTTGATTATGTCCAAATGCTTGCAGACTGGCTGGATTTCCTCCCTAGGGAGTTGTTCATATTTAAATTTGTGATAAAGGTTTCAGCTCTTTTACTTCACAAAAGTCAACAGATGGAAGAGTTGAGGAAATGTGGATGTTCAAACATAGGCAGAATGGTGAATGTTACACAGTGTGTAAAGTGGCCACTTAAACCAGCCAATGACAGGTCATAAGCCCTGTAAATGCCTAGACTTCCATATTCCCTTCTCAAAAATTTTTCCCTCTCTGTTGAAATAAATTTAAACAAATAAAATATACTGAGAATAAAATCAATGACAGATATCCACAGAAATACATTAAATACACGTACAATACATACTAGTGTGTTTGTGTGAGTGTAAGTGAGTGAGAGGGTGGGTGAGTGGGTGTTATATTGGAATGAGAGTGGACATGTGTGTATTACAACAGAGATAAAGAACTTTTAAGAGAAGGTAATATAGAAGTCCAGGCATCTACAGGGCTTATGACCTGTCATTGGCTGGTTTAAGTGGTCACTTTACACACTGTGTAACATTCACCATTCTGCCCATATTTTAACATCCATATTCCTTCAATTCTTTCATCTGTTGATGTTCGTGAAGTTAAAGAGCTGAAACCTTTATTTATGCGGGTGAGATTCATCTAATAAAATTATTTCACCTACACACTAGGCAACGCCTGAAAATGTTATTTTTTCAATTTCTATTCTTCTTCATGGACCAGGTGGATTTATCAACAATATTTTGAGTTTGTCCAAATTTTTGTAGACAGGGACTGGATTCAACTACCTGGGGAGCTGTTTATATCAACATATTACAACAGAGATGAAGAACATGTAAACAAAGGGATTATAGAAATCTAGGCATCTACAGGGCTCATGACCTGTCAATGCCTGGTTTAAGTGGCCACTTTACACACTGTGTAACATTCACCATTCTGCCTATATTTGAACATCTATATTCTTTCAATTCTTTCATCTGTTGATTTAACATACCGATTTTTTTACTATATAAATAAAAGACGAGTGATACTTTAATCCACAAATTTGGAATATCTAGTGACCGGTTTCATTGCTTTCGCGACATCTTCGAGACTGGTATCTTAATTAAAGAGTTCAATGTTTTTATACAAAACAGAGGTAAGGATAGATAATTCAAAATTGTATAAAATTAAATTTAAAAAAGTTATTTTTATCTTAAGGATCATTATAGATAATTTTTTTGGGTTAACTAATGAGTTGAAATAATGCTATTTTAATGAGTTTCAGTATTTTATTTATTTTTTTTAACGGCCAAAAATGAGAACACTTTAATCTTTTTGCTAAAAACGCTCGCAGCGCGGGCGAAGCATCCACCCGCGACAAAAGTCACGAAGCTACTAACGGGCGCCTGGGCGAAGTACTAAAAACTTTGCTCTTCGCGCGCGTGTCGCGTGAAATTGTCTCTTTCGCTCCCGAATATACGAGCTGTATTATCGAGAGTGAGACGTAAGGAGTATGTGAGAGACGAATATATATTAGGATTACTATTTTACTACGTACGCAACATGCGACACATTGTTCAACTTTCTATTATATTGGTGATTTTTCTTCGATTTTTGATAAAATTCTCTTTTTGTTGTCAATAGGCATTAATTATTTTGTAAAAAAATATTTTAATTAATAGCAAATGAATAACGGAGGAATACCAAAAATCTTAACCCGTAATTTATTACACTTATGGAGATATCAAAGGTATTCGACGCAATGTGTACTGTCTACACATCACCGGGAAGGTAGAGGTAAAAGTGACACGAAAGTCATGGATAAATACGTTTCGTTAGTTTTGCCACTTTTTTGTTCGCTTAGCAATTAAATTGTCGTGGGTTTTTCAGGAATAGCAAATTGACAAAGCAATCGAGATGATCACTCGATTTTTGTCGAGTCGGTGACAAAATGTCACACCTTTCCAGCGCTAGGCCCCAGGCTGTACTCTGTCCGGTCTTTCTGAAATAGACCCTTGTCAAGAGATGTATCGCGAATGTACCTATGTTTGCTTGTAATATGGGTTAATAATTAACCTTCAATTTTATTAGGGTTATTAATTACTTCGTTATTACCTTATGGTGTGGTATTCAAACTGCGGCTTTTGCTTGGTATTTACCTTCATTTATCTACTCATATTTTGCTTCTGTTGGCGTTGTACTACGACTGGGCAAAAAAGCCATAAATTATTAATGTAAAAGTGTATATCGTGAAACATTTTACTGTTCATCGATGTATTATTATTTAATGACTTACATCGCATCATTTGAAGAGTTTGTCTGTGGTAACATAAATTGTGCCCGTTTGTTTTTCCAAGGACACTACAAAAATAAATTACAACAGAGCGCGGCAGTTATTCTTATTATTAGAGGTGGGGGGTCAGTGCTATGCAAGCTCTTGACGTCACTGCAACCTGTGAAGATCTATTGGGGCGGGTCCTCATGAATAGATCTCGCCCTCCCAAGTCCAGGTCTATAAAGAGCCTGGATACTGTGTGGAAGGCGAGAGTTAACATTGTGCTAAATCTCCCCTCCAAGCCCAGATCCTTAAAGTATCGGGCCATTAAGTAGGGGACGAGTTTTTTAACATCCTGAGGTTACACCAGTAGTCTCCCAAGGTTGAGGCTCATTTTTTTATGTAAAGAATCACATTGACATGTAGTATGAATAAGTGTTTCCTCATCTGCCTGCAGAATCTATATCTAGATGTTTTGGAAAGGTTCATTCTAGCAAGGTGTTTGTTCAATCTGCAGTGCCCTGAGTGGGCTCTAGTGATAACCCTCACTTGCTTTCGGCTAATCTCTATTAGGTCAAAATTGTAACTTTGCGAGTACCCTTTTATTTATTTATTTATTTTATTGGGTAAACAAACAGAATGTACACAAATATTGTCAGTTTCTTTGTATATTGGTATGGGACACTAATGCACACACCAAAAAAAAATGTTTACACGTAATACAATAATTTAAATTATGTTAAATATAACAAATGTAAAAGAAATGAAATGATAAAATATGTATATTATAATAAAGTTGAATATATGCTTCTCTTAAAATTCCTATGTTTTTTACTTAAATTTGCATACATTCTCACCAAAAATATCAGCCTCGGTACATTTGTTGTTATATTGGTCGCATATTCTAGGTATTGTAGAGTGTTTCAAATAGTTTGTTGACGCGTTTTCTGTGTAAAGCTAGGGTTTCCTAGGACAGCGGTGCCCGTATTTTAACGGCCGTAGTGAACGGTGATGCGGTGGACAGCCGTCGTAACGGTGACTAGAGTGTGGTTTCCTAGGAAAACGGTGTTATCAACACCATTTAACACCGTTTCCCTAGGAAACCACTCTCTAGTCGACATTATGACGGCTGTCCACCGCATCACCGTTCACTACGGCCGTCAAGATGCGGGCACCGCTGTCCTAGGAAACCCTAGCTTAAAACAGAAGATTTTGTCTTGTCGGTCTAGATGGCACACGGAATGGAAGTCTTTCAAGTAGGTGAGGAGAATCAATTGTATTACTAGTAGTTTGTGTAAAAATAACTAGTTCCTAGAATTTTCACTTACAAAGTTGTATGTTTTTTATATTGGTAAAAGTAAAATAGTCCATTTTCAGATTGTTGTATTTGTCAGTTTTTGTTCAGCAAGTAAAGGGTTAACCCTGGAAAATATAAGTCCGTAAGTTGAGTTTGTGCTCCCGAAGGGCGATAAACATTAATATTAGGATACTGAAACAATAAGTTGTATGAAAATTCGCCTAGCAGTCTCCCGAGGTCGAAAATACCCCAAGCTGTTGCTAGGGCTCGTAATCTGAACAGTCATGCGAAATTTATAGGCGGAATTTTCACAATTCTCCTGGCTCCCTTTTTTATGAAAAGGGGTAGAAATTGACTTAATTTGTTGAAAGTTAAGGTAAAAAATAACCATATCAATGTATCATGGTGCCTGTTTACGACGCGCATACAAATAAAGTGGTAACAGTAGTTTTTAACATCATTAGGATATTTTCACAAATCGCGAATAACGTTGAAAACATATTTAATATTAAACGCGGATTTTTATGATTCGAACGATGTTACTTTCAATGCATAAAGAACAAGTTTTCGTTTATGATTTTCGGGTTTAAAAACGAGCACACACAAAACGACTCGCAGTTGGCGTCACGTCACTTTGACGTCACGCGTCATGCCCGCCGAGTGCGCTTCTAGCAAACATTGCGTACAAGTATGGCGAGGTAATGTAAAACATCCCATTTTTCCCATAGGGCGCGAGACGTCTCTTTTTTAGGTAATTCAAAATATGCGTATTTTCAACCATTGCGGACTGGACAAACTTTATCCGACGTCGCACGGAAAAAATAACAATAACCTTACCATTATCAATTTTTGCGTCCTCCGGGGTATACTCTTTTCAATAACTTTTTTGTCATAATTTTAATCATCAAATTGGTTTTATTTTTTGCATAATTTTACTCCGTATCAAATTAATGTATTAAATTGATTAAATATTTTTCTGCCTAATTCTTTCAATAATAATTCATATTTTCCGTTGATTTTTCCCCGTGCAAATGGTAAATATTGCAACGAATTGCTCTTCAGTTTAATATTTTTTAATTTGTTGATCAGTTCACAAGTGTGCTTTTTGTTTTTGATAGCTTATTTCCAGCAATAACCACAAAAATCCGGATTTCGTGTTTTAGATTTGATACGCATTCCCTTCTCAGCTCACCTCTGTACCTCCCGACTAATGGGTTTTATGACTTTAGATTAGTGTTATTCAACGTGAAGCAGCGAGATTAAAATTAAAAAGACTTATTGTTTTTTACTCTCTGATTTTATAAATATTTAATGTTTTACTTATCATAAATTATAAACAATGTTTTGAGTAAGTTTAAAAGTTTGAATTCATGGACTGGGTTTTATCCACTTAGAAATAAATAAGTCAATCAAAATATAGTTGGTAAAACCAACTGATCCAAAAAGTAATATAAAACATTTCATAAAATTTTTAGGCGTTGTCTAGTCTGTAAGGTGAAATAAATCCGACATAAATCTCACTCGCGTCAATAAATGTTTTTAGCTCTTTAACTTCACAAAAATTCATATAATTATATAATTCTTATAATTCTATAGAAACATTATAGTCAACAACAATAAATTATATATTATTTAAGATAAGGTTGAAAGACAGACAAGAGATGTTTTAAAATAAAAATCATACGACTCTAGTATATTAATTATTAATTGTTTTTTTTTTTTATTTCCAAAAAAAAAACAGTATCTACATCAAGTCCTACTGAATTGCGTGACAGCAATTCGTCAATATGTGCTTATAACCAAGATATTATTTATTTAAATATTATTATTTCTTTATTTTTTAAAATATTCCGAAATTGTATTACCTGCTACAAAAAATATAAAATCATCTCAATTATGTAAAATAAAATATTAATAGTATAATGTTCTGAATAAAAATATCAAGTCAAATAATGGAGCTGGGTAGAAGAAAAATGGATTGTCTCATTCGCCCAAACCAATATTGAATCAACTGCTCCACAAATGTATAGTTAATGTTATGTTTTTGTACGTTTTAACCAATATAGGTGTACATGAATTAATCATTATTTTAAATACGTAGTGTTTAAAACTATTTTATAATTTTGTTCATTATCTCTTGATTAATATTAAGTCTTCTTTGTTTATTCTAACGTGTAAAAAAAAGATATTGTTAAGTATCCTCGGCGCGGGTGAGGTCACACTATTTTATTAATAATCTTTGTTTATAATGAAAAAAAAAAACAATATTAATCTCGTTTTTTCTGTCTTCAATTCGTCTGCCCGCATCCAAACGCCTTTTTAATCGTCTGTCCGCTTCCGCACACCTTTTCATCTTCTGACCGCATTCCTATCGAGTTCCCGCATTAACTTAACTGCCCGAATGTAAGAGACGATTGTGAAAGTGCTGTGTTCTGTGTTCGCTGACAATTCGAAACACCACGTGGCAGAAAGGACTTGGAGATTTTTGCATTCAAATTCCTGTCCCTGATCCCTTTTTCCAACTTCCCAAAAGGTAGGATTTTTGTTTGCTGTAGTTCTTTTGACCACCGACTCTTTTTATGCGCATCTACCATCTTCGCTCACCGCATTTTTCTTTTCAGCAAAATAAACACAGATCAATATTTCTTTTAAATAATCCCACCAAATTAAACATTTCCACCCCAATATTCGTATTGTTTAGTTTATAAAAATATTATGAAATCAAAAAAAAAATCACCATAATAAAAATAACGTCTACTTGAATATTCAATAAGATAAAGCGGTAAAGTGAATTCCTGTAGTAAATTTTATTTACTATTCTTCAACTTTTCAACGGCAAAAGTTGTCTTATTCGGAAATCGTATTTCAGGAACCCGTTCACTTTTTTTCTAAAGCTTTTCAATGCAAACTTTATGTTTTCAATTAAGGACTTTTCATCCCCTTTAAAAACTCTGGTAATGATTCAAATAACAAAAAAGTTTAAGTATTACTTGATTTTTCTATCTGCGCCCAGTTTCGTTATGTTAAGGTAAGGTGACGATTCTTATGCTTCGGGTGCCGTTGTATAAGTCGCAGTGTTTTGGTTCTATTTCACACATTGAACTGTAAAACTATGGTGGTGTATGTTACCTACTAAACGTCGGGTTATGTCGACTGCCTAGTAGGTTCCACATAAATTGCTAAATATTTATCCGCGTTGATATCGTTCCGTAAAAATCGTCTCGTGAGAATGTTTTTTACTTCACGTTCATTTTAGATAAATCTTCAGACTAACATGGTATGTGTAATGCAAAGATAGATTAAAAGATTGTACTTACAGTTTTATTATATTTTATTAATACAAAAGATACAATACATAATCTCAAGGAATCTAATTTGTAAAACGTAAAATAAAGCAGTTCAAAAAAAGTATGAAATCGTAACAATTAAAATTAAATCAAGTTTTTTGTCTAAAGAACGTGTGTCACTGAACACAGCCAAAACGCTTCTCTTAGTGTCCGTCGCTCAGACCTGGCGCGCGAAGTCGCGTGTGACGTCTATAGTGTTGCCACAAAACTCAACAACAAAAAAACATGGTTTCTAGACGAGTTATTTTAGTTTTTGGGTTGTCCTGGGAATTTTGTTTTCTTTTTATCGTTTCTCCTCTCAGGTTATCCTGAGTAAGAAAATCAAGTGGAGATAAGCCCGGTTCATTTTGAAATGGTTGGCGGTTCGTTTGTCCACCAGTTTTGAGGTCCTGGATTCGATTTCTTGCAAAATGGACATGAATTATTGATTTAAAAGATTATTTTAACTATTTTCATTTTTTCTGTATAGGCAGCTGAATATTAAAGCTGATCACCTCACTTTCATATAACAGATGATCAAAGTACGCTAAATTTTGTTTATCAATATAGTGCCCTATGCACCACTGGGTGTGGAAAGGGAAATTAAAATAATGATTTAATTTTATCAAACATTAGGTATTAAAATAAATCTAAGAAACGTTAGAATCTCACGCGCATCAATAAAGGTTTCAGCTCTTTAACTTTACAAAGATCAACAGATGGAAGAACGGAAAGAATTTACATGTTTAAACGTAGATAGAGTGGTGAATGTTATGCAGTATATTAAAATGACCGTATAAACCAGCCAATGATAGGTCAAAAGCCCTATAAATGCATAGATTTCTGTATTCCCTTCGACAAAATGTTTTTCATCTTTGTTTTGATAAATTAATATTAATACTTTCCAAGTGGATTAAATCCAGTTCGTGTCTACAAAAAAATTGGATGAACTCAAAATACTGTTTTTAAAAATGTAAATTTAAATCTTCAATCAGATAGCTTGACAGATTTGTAAGTACCAAAATACATAGAAATTATTAAAGTTTCGTATTTTAAAAAATAATCATACACCCGTTTCGCCCATAAATTCTTTCAGGCGGAACATCGTTCTATTATTTTTCAGTTGTTCAAACATGAAAATAGACGGGGGCCCAGCTTTCATGAGACGGGGGCCCAGCTTTCAGCTTTCAGGCTGCCGGAAACGAATCCGGAAACCGCGCCCCCTCTATTAAAGGGGGGTGGATTGGACAGGTCGGCGGAAGTGCTTTGGGAGCCTCGCCCAGGATTTCATGCACCGTATATCACATATAACCTCACACACAAGGCATAAACAAGGTTTTCGTAAATACTTACGGTAAAAAAATACATTTAAAATTTTGTAAGGTATCCAAATTAAAATACTCTAATTGGATTAAAGTCTACTTTTATTTTGTTGAAAACAAGAGTGTATTATGTGACGCGTTTTGTCTTGTTGGGACATTATAAAACTAACTGAAATATTTAGAAAGTTTTCTTGTATACCATTGGCGAATTGTGACTTTTTTAATTGGTAAGGTAAATTATTTTTCATAATTTGTGCCTACGTACAAACATGTATAAAAGTTATAAAGTATGTTCAGGGCTTCATTTTCTGTGGTTTATGTGAAAACAATTTCATCTCTCTCCGCTTCATATGCTGACAACAGAAGACGGAATACCTACTTATTTTCAATTTAAATAATTATTACCAATAATGTTTCTTTATCACTCTTTTTTTATTTATAATAAATGAATTAATTAACTTTCAAGGGTAAATTCTCCATTATTTTAAGTTGATGTGTGCAAAAGGTTAAAAAAAATATTAATTAATAAGTAAAAAAATAAAAATATTATTTATTCTTTTTTGTGCAGCACTGATTAAAAACACTGTATATTTTTTGGAATTTACATTGTTTACTGAAAATATTTACTAATTAAAAATAAAATAAATGCATTATTGTAAGAAGCCACTCTCTATTATGTTAAGAACAATTTTCTTGTAATAAATTTCTTTTGCATAATGGAAAACATTAATATATTGTTTTTTTCTGAATAAACTTTTGAAAATAAAACAAAAACATTCATTGAACATATTTGCAACTATATTGAAACAAAAATGTTACACCGTTAGGTGACTGTCCCCATCCGCTTCGTTTCCTTCAAAAAATGAATAATGCCAAAAATTGACGCAGCACCGAGCGGAGCACCACCTAACTAAGAAAGCGGACGAAAGAACTGGTGTCATGTGTTACCTGAATACTACCAAAGTAAAATAGTATTTAGGAAAGAATGTTCGAAATGCTATTCTCTAAATAGAGAAGCTTCAAATAATATCTGTAATCTGCGAGTGAAGTCAGGAACAAAAATATATCGATAGAATTTTGAGATGTTAAAATACAGTATACATTTTGTATGAAGAAATGAGTTGCAGTAATCGGTCAGTTTCATTCCTCCACTAAGAACGGAATGGGCGCTGGGTGCGCTTATAAATGTTTATATTTATTTTTCGCGGAATATTTAAACGGTAAAATTAACTTATAATAAATATTAATTATTTTATTAATTTTTCGATAGTTTAAACTACTATAAAACATTATTAATGATAGTCAAATATAGTAGTAAACTGCGCATAATGAATTATACGGACAGTTCGCCCCTATTATATTCTAACAATAATTGCTGTTTAATGATATAGATGCATAATGATGCTAATAGTTTATGGGGATATAAATCAAGTATTAAGGATTTCTATATAAATCAAGATTAGTAGTGGAATTAAAAATCGATTAGGGTTATACTAAGTACTTTTTATTAGGTACATTATTTTGGATACCTTGCCAAATTTTAATATGGAGTTCTGCCAATTGATTGCATACACAATAAATTAATTAAAATATCTAAATAACAATATTAAGTAGATCAATAACAATGGGCGCTCGGTAAAAATCGACGCGATAAAAGTTTCTTACCGCGATTGTTTATAGTTTTTCCGATCCCGATGAAATTTCGACTAAAATTTATCCATCAAGGATTATTATTAAACTTCAAGAAAAGAAATCTTCGCAAAGTGCAAAACAAACGGCGGAAAACTATTGCTGTAACACACTTTCATATCCCAATCACTACGTTGGTTGTTACTAGGGAATGCAATCCCGGCATCCCGAGATCTCGAAATACCGGGATATCCGCACCATTTTTCGAGGCTAATCTCGGTCGAAAATTTAGCGGGATCCCGCTGGACTGGCAGGATTACAGAGAAGCGTTGTTTATGCTTGTTACTATGCTCGTTACTATGCACGCGATGACCCGTGCCCGGTGCCCGTGGACTGGCTAAAGCTAGGGTTTCCTAGGACAGCGGTGCCGGTATCTTAACGGCCGTTAATGTTATCAACACCATTTTCCTAGGAAACCACTCTCTAGTCACCGTTGCGATGGCTGTCCAGGGCATCACCGTTCACTACGGCCGTTAAGATACGGGCACCGCTCTCCTGGGAAATCCTAGCTTTACAACTTGTAATTATGACGCAACGCAGTGATTTATTCATAGAATATTGATTGTTTTAGATAAATCAAAGTAAACTGAACTAACTAGGTTTTTTATATAGTTTATTGACTAGTGACAAACTTGGTAAAGATAACCAGATAGCGGAGTTACCAAAAAGAATAAGGCTAAGTTGAGCTGCTTTCGGCAAACTTAAATATATTTTTGAAAATAAACAAGCCCCTATATGCTTGAAAAGTCACGTATATGAATCGTGCGAAATTGCCGGCGACAACATATGGATTAGAAACCATGTCTATAACACAAAAGTAGCCAGAAATTAAAATGCACGCAACGATCCATGGAAAGACAGGTGCTCGGTATATGTCTAAGAGACAGAATAAGAAATGAAGAAATAAGGCGCCAAACCGGAGTCGTGGATATCATGGATCATGCAGCGAAATTGAAATGGCAGTGGGCAGGGCACTTGGCGAGACAAAATGATGGCAGGATAATAAAGTGGAGACCATGGGCAAACAAAAGAAGTGTTGGAAGGCCACAGAAAAGATGGGTCGACGAAGTTGCCTCTATTGCCGGTAAAATGATTAAAGCGGGTGATATGAAGGACTGGAGACGTTTGCAAGAGGCCTTTATTCAGCAGTCGAGAGAATTAAGCTGCAAAAGAAGAAGAAGAAGAATTGACTAGTGACAACAATGTCGGTAGCTCTGTTTCTGGAATCTCAGTTACGAGTTGTCAACTTATGGCCATCGATATAAACTTATATTTACGTTTCTGGTGTTTATATTGTTATGTCAATTTATGTCTAAAAGTATTAATAAACCACTTGAGATGTACCAAAAAGCTTGTTTGATTTGGGTTAAAATGAAAACCACGAAAACGAGGTCTATTAGGTCTTTATTGCGATTGATTTCCTAGGTCTAAGTTCACACGTGGTTCACACTGCTGGATCCCGCTAATACCTGGATCCAGCGGGACTAAGATGGCTCGGTCCCGCAAATACCTGCATTTAAATTATCTTGCGGGATTGCATTCCCTAGTTGTTACACAAAAATTAAACGATGTGTGTTTTATTACAATTTTTTTTTTTCTGCTTCAAAACTTTTGATCTGTGAAATTAAAAAGGCATCAAAAAGAATGTGATGTATTTTTTACTAACAATAAGAACAAAACTCATTTTGTAAAAACTTTTTTGAAAAGGTATTTCTATAGCAGTGTGTGGCTGTGGTAAAATTTGATTTAACTTTGTGAACAAGTTTTTCATAGGTTTTAGACTAGTAAACAATACGAATTGATTGTACTCTCAAGTTTTACGGCCAAACTTCATTTGAAAAAACTTTTTTTTAACCTGAAATCTTTACTCTGAATGCGAAATTCTTTCAGAGAATTATTTCATTTTACAACTCCTTTCTAAAATAAAATTAAATTTCTGAAACGCTTTTCTAAGCTTGTTTTTTACTCTTTCTTGTCGAATAAAATTTAAAAATAAAACGCACCAGTATAGTTATTGAAATTATCTGTAATTTATAATGATTGGGCCTGTACTTACAACCCTTTTTTCCATTTTATAAGGATGACTTTTCATGTCAAAGAATTCTTCCAGCTATAGAGTTCTTGTTAAGGAAATGCAATAGGCTAGCAAATACGTGTGGGTAAAGTATTTTATGCGATGCATAAAAACACGTTTTTCATAGCTAGATGTATCAAAAATACCTTTAGCAACGCGACCTCCATCCGGCTCCAATGTTTATCTCAAACAAAATTTTAAAAAGATTTTTTTTTATTAAATGTTTATTTGAAGGACTACCTTTACAATTTATTTTAGAGCATTTATTTAAAAATTAATTTGCGTTCGACCGTAAATAATTATACATTTGGTTCACTCCATACAAATTTATATGAAAATCACGCACAGTAAAATCAATGAAAAATTTAATTTATATCTTTATATAATCAAACAAAAGACTGGATTTTACCCCCTCGGGAGTCATTAAGATTTACAAATTACAACAGGGATGGAGAATACCTTAATATACCTACATTACACCTTATATTCCCTTATTTAAGGTATTCTCTATCCCTGTTGTAATTTACAATGGATATGCTTAAAATTTATGAAGATAAACAAAAAGAAAAATAAAACAAAAGTAATTTCATTGCTTACCGTGTTGATATGTTCGTCAGATCAGATGTTTGACTGCTATACGAGTATATTGTATGTTGAGTTTCTCAGTATTTCAAACTTGTACCTTATTGTATAAAATATTAAATGAAATGTTTTACTTTGTTCTGAAAATCAATAATTTTGATACAAATATTTCGCAATAAACAATAAAAAGCGAATAAAATACTACTCGATTAAAATTTTACTTTTTTTTTCAATTTATTCCGCTTATCATGTCGTTTCGTGGTGTATTTTATTCAACCTACTTATAATATATTATGCAATGTATTTATAATTTTAATTTGTCATGCACTATTATGTTTTTAGAACGAAACAGTATTTTGAGTATGTCCAAATGTTTGCAGAAAGGCTGGACCTCCTCTCTAGGGAGCCATTACAATCTAAATTTGTTGCAACAGAGAGGGAAAACATTTTTGAGAAGGAAATATGGAAGTCTAGGCATTTACAGAGCTCATGGCTGTCATTGGCTGGTTTAAGTGGCACCTTTACACACTGTGTAACATTTACCATTCTGCCTATATTTGAACAACTTTTTTTCTCAAATCTTCCGTCGTCTAAAGTCGAAGAACTGAAACCTTTATCTTGTGAGTGAGATTCATCCGACTCAACCAATTTAACTACTAGGTAACGCCTGAAAACAATTTTCCATTTTTTATACTTTTCTTATACCAGTTAGCTGATTCAACAATGTTTTGAGTATATCCAAATGTTCGCAGACAGGCTGGACCTCAAAAGGTTTCAGCTCTTTTACTTTAAAAAAGTCAACAGAATGGTGAATGAATGGTGAATGTTTCATGGTGTTGAAAGTTGCCACTTTATGTTATATTTTTAATCTTTGCAAATTCGACTACATAACCGAATATCGCACGCAACTACACCGGCTCAGTATCAGGTATAGAAGAAACATTCACATTTTATCACTTCTTCACAATATTTTAAATAATCCCACTTCGCCTGTTTATCTGAGAGAGCTCTTCTAACCTCTATCACAACATGGACTATCTTTTCGCTCTAGTAACGAGAGAATGCTTTTAATACCCTTTTAACGCTCTAATTTTCTTGCCTTCTCTTTCACAGTAGTAGCTGCTCGGTTGTGGATTTTTTTTTTTTTTTTTACCTTTTTTTTGCACCACAACAGGCCAGGAGGCCTAATTACAGTGGTGAATAACATCACAGAGCACCCAGGCTTGAGAAAAATCACAATTTAATGTTTGTGTTCTCACCGGAAATCGAACCCGGAACCTTCCGTGCGTGAGTCAAGCGTCTTGACCACTACACCATGGAGGCCGCCAAATAATCTATCCACTAATGTTAGAGACGCCCCTTCTTTATTTACATTTAAATCAAGATTGAAATGTCACTATCTAAATATTTGAATTGTTCTATTCTCTTTCTTCTTTCCTTCTCATTTCCTCTCCTCTCTTCATAGTTAGTGAAAAATTTTTTTTTGTTAATTTTGTATTAAATTATAAGATACAGATTTAAACTGTACGGTTTGGGAGGGTAGGTAATATGCAAGCCCTTATATGTATATTTTTTATGTATATATTTGAATAATTTATTTAGTGCCATTTTCGTGAAAATCACCTCAAGGGCGCTGCACAATAAATAAATATCCCAGCACATACAGAGCGCATGGACGCTTTGGATTCTAGTTCCTCGTCTCCAATTATGGTATATTACAATGATGATATATGGAAGCTAGATTACAGCACGTCTTGCAGCTACAAAGCGCATGGACAATAAGAAATCTAGCCCTAATTTACTTTTTTTTTAAATATTTTATTTGACAATGAAGTTGAGAGTTTAAGTGATATTTTAAAAAACGAAATAAAAAACAAATGTATAAAAATTGAAGTTAGATTACAACAAGTCTTGCAGCTACTGAGCGCATGAACGGTTGGAATTCTAGACCCCATTTACTAAATTCAAATATTTGATAACATTAACCTATTGAAGCCAGTCGGCTTTGTCGGCCTCGTGGTGTAATGGTCAGCGCGTTTGCCGACCATGCGAGAGGTCTCGGGTTCGATTCCCGACATAGTTGACATGAAATATTTATTTAAAAATTGTGTTTTCCCACCAGAATATTTCATAGTCCCTAGACTGGGACCTGAAGCGTAAGACTGATCATTTTACCTTTATGTAACAAAAATGATCAAGATACGCTGCTATTGGTGTACCAATGCAGTGCTCTATGCACCATTAGGTGCGGAAAGGTAATGATGATGATGATGGTGATTGAAGCTAGATTACTAATCGTCTTGCAGCTACAAAATGCATGGGCGAATGAAATTCTAGAAACTGAAAATAATTAATAAATTTACAAAAATTGAACATAATAGTAAATTTGTAAAGTGTTCATGCTAAAATGTTATTATGATATAAAGGAGCTAGATTACAGCTTGTAAATGTGAATAAACAAATGACAGGTCATATGCCCTGTAAATGCCTAGACTTCCATTTTCCCTCCTCAAGAATGTTTTTCCTCTCTTTTGCAACAAATTAAGATCGTCATGGCTTCTTAGGGAGGAGGTCCAGCCTGTCTGCAAACATTTGGACATTCTCAAAACATTGTTGAAACCTCATCCCATTACAATTATTCATATTTCTATATTGCAAGATTCGTTCTCTCGTCTGCTGTGTTAATCTCAATCTGGCGGTGATTCACTTTAAAACAATGTATCGTTAGGCTTTTGTATACTAATTTACTGTCGGGTTGCCTTTGAAATATATTCCGAACATCACATCAACGCTGATTAACATTTCAATGAAGAAAATACAACTTCGGCGATGTAATCGTAGTTAGAAATGGTATATATTATTATGATAAAAACAAAAGCGTATTACCTTCCGTAACTCAAAACGGTCGTTAGACAAACATTATCATAACATCTAATGACGAAGTTGAAACATATTAAATAAATTAGTCATTACTTGTGATTATTACTTTTAAAACATTTAAGTTTGTAAGTAAAAATTCTTGATGAAAGTTCATTGTAATTTATCATAGAAATAAAAGACGAGTGAAACCTTAATCCACAAATTTGGAATATCCAGCGACAGGTTGCATCGCTTTCGCGACATCTTCGAGACTAGTATCTTTATTTAGAAATTAAATAAGATTCCAAAACATTTAAGTTTGTAAGTGAAAATTCTTGATGGAAATTCATTGTAATTTATTATAAAAATAAAAGTCTCGAAAGCAATGAAACCGGTCTCTGGATATTTGATTAAAGTATCACTCGTCTTTTGTTTCTAAAACAATAACATTCTGTTAAAATATTAATTTTTTTTTTTATTTAATTTTACAATACGCTCAAGGGGCATTTACAAAAAATATACAGGTAAGTGCAAACATAGTAAGAAATAATTTAAAAGATAAACAACGCTTTTTTGTACACATGTAGAAACAATAAAAAGCACACTGACATGCAAAATAAAAAGTGAAACTTTACATAGTAAAAAAGAAAAAAAAATATGCATATAAGAAAAGAAATTGAATTAAAAAGAAAATTGTAAATAACTTGTAAAGAATTTAAACAAAAATATTTATAAATTTACATATACTTATACGTATAAAAAAATGGTATTAACAAAATATTGTTAAAAACAAATAATAAAAATGAGTTTACAGCAAGTATATAATATAAGATAATAACATAATATTTGGTACCCAAAAATATTTGATACATTAATTTCAGAATATGTCCATGTACTTGTAATTTTTTTAAACTGAACGGGTTGGGTACGTAGGAAGAAATTGCCTTAAAACACTATGCCCGCCCTTATATGTATATAAATTGTTTATGAATATAAGGTGTAAAATAAGTATATGAATAAAAATTACCCTATAAATTAATGATTCATGTTAATCTTGCCAGGAATCGAGCCGGGGCCTCAAGCATGGTAGGCGTATGAATCAACCACTATACTCCGAAGCGGGTTCCACTCTTTTTCCTTTTCTAGGGTTTTCACCAAAGAGTAGCCATCAAAAACATCAGTTAAGGATTCTGGTACTATTTTACACACACTTCACTTCATGCTTTGATATTTTTATACAGTGAATCTTATCAATGTTTTGTAAACTCTTGTGTGGCTGTGATGTCACACTAGTCGACATAGGGCACAAGACATAATATATCTCTCTGATTTTTCTAAAATGAGGAACTCGTATTTTATATAATCTTCAAATAGACATTTTCACACCGGATTTGAAAAGTAAAATTTGTAGAACTATGCTGGATGTTAATAAAAAAAATATTTATCCTTGCTACGCGAAGAATGAATGTCCGCTAATTCAGCAACACCTCTGTATAAATAGAGCACGAAGATAAAACTCATAATAAAGAAGACAGAGACGTTGTTCAGCGGCGGGTCTTGTGTAAAACAGATTCAGTCTTCAGCCGGTTGATGACAGTGATGGGGGACGCACGCGCGTAGTATGAGCTGCGTATTTATGATTTTTAATTTATTTTTCTATAACCGGGATAAATGATATATTTATCTGCATAAATTATGGAAAAGAAGTTATTAAGCAGTATGTTTTCATGTTCTTTTTTTTTTCAAATGTCTGAACTTTAGAATATTCCGTATTTTACTAGTGGTAACACGATGTTACATCACCGCGCGCAAAGGGATTATTTACCACAGTCTTTTAAGAGCTAAGCACTTCACTTGCGAAAGCCAATCAGGGCGTTGGCGCGTATTTTACTTAGTATATTATTATTTTATTTATTATATTCCAGTAAAATGGCCATATAGTGCAGAGCCAATTCTACCATATAAACATAAACATAATTATAAACCTAACCATAAACATAAATATAAACAAAAATATAAGAATAAACATAAATATAATAATAAACGTAAATATAAACATGAAATAAAATTTTATATTTGCAGCACTTATGGTGGTCTTAGCATATCCCGCCATCGCTCGAACAACGGTGAATGGATCCACCCTGCAGTGGCTTTAAGAATTTCGTTATTAGAGCATTTCAGGCGTTCATGGTAGATAATCTTGCATTTCCTAGGACAGGACTTAACTGGAATAGTCGAAGCGTGGAAATCATTCATAGCACCGTAAAGCTGACCTGGCGCTGAAAACGGTAACGCTGAGCATAATCAATACTTCCAATTTTTCACAGAATTTGCAAGAGATAGTCGCCAACGAATATAACCTTATTTGTTATGGAAAGATGAATTATTAATTTTCATTTTTGTGTATAATATACAAAACAAAATGAACCCTGCAATGCTTTGCTATAGTTAGATTTGAATATATAATAGATTAAACGACTGCACTCAAAAGTACAGATTATTGTATTTAGTTAAAATCAGACATATTTATTATTATTTTTGTGTTTCGGATTACATTAATTGTGAGTATATGCGGTGACAGAGAATTATGATTACTACCATCATCACGCCATTTCCCCGTAGGGGTAGGCAGAGAGAATGGACCACCACACACGTCTATCCTGGCATATATTCCTAGATTCTTCCACATTGATACATCTCGTCATACATGGCCTTCAGTTCTGTCTGCTTTTGACATGACCAGACTTAAGATTTTGTTTTATCTGATCATGCCACGTGTTTGCCTACTTTACAAGGCATCAGGTCCTTCCTTCCTTCCACGTTCTAGACGTCCACTGCTGACTGTTCGTTGACAGTTTGTGTCAGAACTACGGAACGTGAACCTGACTTGGGAGGATGCACAGGAGCTGGCAGCCGACAGAGATGCTTTGAGGATCTTTGTGGACACCAAATGCTCTAACTAGTGAGCGGACATGGAATAATTAATGAATAATAAAACAGAATAACGATTCTACGTCAGCGTAGACTAATGAATCTTCGTGTTTTTTTTTCATAGCGGTAGTTGGAGGACCGACAATCGATGTAAGTAAGCTACTTTCTAATCCGAAAAAATATATCATTCCATCAGGAAAATTATTTATTGCTAAACGACAAAACTAATGAATTACTAATTTATTTCTCCCTAATGTTACCCGAGCTAAGCTAATATGTATATATACCTCGGAGTAATAATACGTAACCTAGAGAGACGCCTTATCACTATGTTTCGTAGAACGCAAGCGATGTTGGTTTGTTTGTTAGCAACCAATTCGTGGCCATTTTGTTTTGTTTAACTACATAAACATAACGGTTCGATCGGATGCTTTTGTAGCTATGCTTGGATTTGTTTGTAAATAACTTGGATATTTACGTTATAATAAATAAAATCGACTATGGTGATTTGCAGTATGTTTGGTTGCAGCAGTAGGAGCGTCAAAGGTGTTAAAGGAGTCAGTTTTCACAGGTAATTGATTCCGAATATAAACACATGATTTACATTGATTTTTGACATTTATTGTCTTGACACGTGTATTATGTTGCTTAAAACTTTCCTTATATCAACATATTTACTTCAGATACTATTTTTTCTCAATTTAGGGGATAAATTTGTGAATTAAAGTATGTTTACTGTTGATAATGAGAGTTGATTATAGGCAATATGTCAGGGCCCCACTAGGCATCCATATAAAGTTTGAGTTTTTATCGAGTAGAGGTCGATTAAAATTTTACTTGAAAATAGCAACGTTAACCCTGAAATTGCATCTTAAATGACGTGTCTAAATTTCAGGCCGCTACGACTCGCCATTTCGGAGATGTGACGGATAAACAAACAAACTCAACAAGGGACTTTGGTTCCACGGAGTTGGGATTTAAGTCTCGATAAATGTAACATAAGTATATTGTGAATAAAAGGAATAAATAAATATACACACACATGTATTTTCAGTTTTCTAAAATAAATATAGGTGAATTATAGAAAAATAAATTGGAATAACCCTGCAATAATAAATACTCAGGTACATATTTAAAAGTAATTAAAATGCAAATTAATATCCATTTGGCAATTCTCGACCTGAGTACGGCCTATAGTTTTGCTGCGAACTGTAGCTAACTTAATCCCCAATAGTCATAGAATGGTTTTCCTACGCTTGGGCTCCTCTCTAGGTTACGCATTATTACTCTGAGTTTTATATTGATTTTTAAAATAGATACTATTAACACTTTGTATCCCGGAGCCGTGTAAACACGTAATTATATAACCACGCGTTGTGTCCCGGTCCCGTGTTTTCACGTGGTTTACCAGCGGTCTAAAAAAGTGCATTATATTATACATATTTAAAAGTATTTACAATGCAAATAAATATCCATTTGGCAATTCGCGATCTGAATACGGCCCATTGTTTTGCTGCGAACTGTAGCTAACTTAATACCCAATAGTCATAGAATGGTTTTCCTACGTTTGGGCTCCTTTCTAGGTTACGCATTATTACTCTTATATATATATACTATATAATAACACATTGTTTTAAAAAAATTGTGCAATTTTCATTACTTAGCTTGACTGTTTAATCTTTCTTCTAAAAATCTGTCTAAATTGAGACACGCGGTGTTCAATTTTCATTCTTCTGACACATTGTTGTATGGTATAAGATTTTTTTCAATGTTAAAATGTCTACCGCTAAAATACTCGTATACCCTTTGTAAATATATCAAAAGTAAAAAATATTTTATGTAAATTTAATAATGAGCAATCTCGTAAATAATACCTGTAGGCTGAAGTAAATATTTCCTCATAAAATATGCAATTCAACAGGTAGGGTATATTTACGGCTTCTTTGGAGTTCGCGTGATATACGGGAGAGGTTTTGTACTAAATTTTGTATACCTCTTGTAGGTAATACGTACATACGAGTAAATGTTGGTGGCTTGTGGGAAGATGGGGTATTTTCAACCAAATTTTAATGTGTTGTTATGAATATGTAGATGCGAAATATTATTTTCATGCTGAGACAAAATTTGTTTTAGACAGAGCTAACATGTTTGAGTCGCCCATTTTCAAAGTCCGTCTTGTCTATCTTGCTAGGTTTTGAGATATTCACAGAACATGTGCATAGTCTTTAATATTGAAGAAAAAAGGAGGTAAAAATAAACTAAGTCGAATTATATATGGCGCTGACGAACAACTCGATATTTCTACAATATAAAAATAATTTAACAATAAAATTTATTTCAAAAGAGAGGGAAAACATTTTTGAGAAGGGAATATGGAAGTCTAGGCATTTACAGGACTTATAACCTGTCATTGGCTGGTTAAACTGGCCACTTTGTAACACACGGTGTAACATTCACCATTCTGCCCATGTTTGAACATCCACATTTCCTCAACAAGTAAAAGAGCTAAAACCTTTATCACGTGGGTGAGATTCATCCGGCTGAACCAAATCACCTACTAGGCAACGCCTGAAAACAATTTTCCAATTTTTATACTTCTTCTTTTACCAGGTAGTAATTTTAATAATTAATTAAAAATACATCATGGACAAGATGACTTTTGTACAAACACCTTGCTAGAATGAACATTTCCGATACTTCTAGATGTAGATTCTGCAGTGCAGATGAGGAAACACCTATGAACATTGTACGTGAATGTGATGCTTTACATCATAAAAGGAGCCTCATCCTCTGGGGACCAATGGTTAAACTTGAAGATGTTACAGAGCTCGCTCCCTGCCTAATAGTCCGATACTTTACGGATCTGGGCTTGGTGGATAAAATTTTGCAAAATGTGATTTCTCGCCTTTCACACAGTAGCCAGGCTCTTTGTGGACCTGGGCTCGGATGGCGAGAACTATTCATGGGAACCCAGATCTTTACAGGTCGCAGTGATGTCAGGAGCTTGCATAGCACTGACCTCCACCACTAAGAATGAGAATAACATTAAGAACATAAAGAATAACAGACTTCTGTAACAGTTCTATGGCGCTTCGGAATTTTTTTATAGGGTCGAGATAAAAATAGTAATATTTTTTTATGTTTTCATTGGAGAAAATGTAAATAAGTTCGTTTTAATATTTATTGTACCAAAGAATACAAAATTAAACGAAATAATGTAACCTCAAAATGGTGAAGATGATATTATTTGGCAATGGAAAGCAGACAAACCAAATGCGTTTAGGAACTGGTCGATGTTTTTCACCCCTTAGACTGACTGTAAAATAGTAGTTTTGGATTTTTGTTGAAGATTTATGTGTTTCCTTTAATAAGCAATAAAATGCTTGACTCAGTTCATTTTTGTTAAAAACTGGACAAGATGAATTTTGAAAATGGGTGACTCATTTACTGTAATACTTTCTTCAATATAATATATACTATATATATATATATATATATATAGTTGGATAATTTTTATAGCGCCACTTTTGTGGAAATCACCTCAAGAGCGCTGCACAATAAATAAGTACCCCTGAACGTCTGTCAGCTAAAGAGCGCATGGACGATTGGAAATCTTGTTCCTCCTTTCCAACTTTGATATATTTCAATTTTAACGTATAGAAGCTAGGTTACCACATGTCTTGCAGCTACAAAGCGCACGGACGGTAAGTAATCTAGCCCTCATTTACATTTTGTTTTAATTTGACAATGAAGTAAAGTGTTTGAATGATATTAAAATAAGACATAAAAAAACTCATTTTTAAAAATAGGAGTTAGATTATAACATGTCTTGCAGCTACTGAGCGCATGGACTGTTGAAATTCTAGACCCCATTTACAAAATTTATGGTTGATAACAATTACATATTGAAGCAAGATTACCAATCGTCCTGCAGCTACAAAACGCATGGACGAGTGGAATTCTAGCAATTGTTTCAATAAATTTTCATCAGACATTTTTATGAGAAAAAAAAAACATGAATGCCTACTAGTAATTTGGGTGGTTCATATGCCAATTTATTAAACCCTCTTAAAATAGTACAAAGATTAATTATTAAAGTAATTCTCAAGAAACCCTCAACAAAAAGTTTATATAAAATATTTAAGGTTCATACAGTAGACACTCTTTATAAAATAAATTCTAATATACAAATTTATAAAGAAGAAAAAATAAAAGAATTTGAGATAAATAAATCACGCAGATACCAACATTATATTTAAATTCCTAAATTCCAGACAAGTAATGGTCAAAATAGCTTTGTCTTTAAAGGTGTAAAAAATTATAATAATCTTCTCGATGAACTAAAAACTATTAAAAATAATATATCAATAAATTAATTTAAAGTAAATCTAAAGAAATTTTTTGAACACGTGTAGATACGTATAGATTTTTTTTAAAACGTGAACCATTTGTTTTCTTTTTTCTTTTCTTTTTTTAATATTAAGTTCAAAGAATGTTTAAATGTTTTTATTTTCTTTTTTAATATTAATTTCACAGAATGTTTAAATGTTTTTCTTTTCTTTTTTAATATTAAGTTCACAGATTGTTTGAATGTTTTTATTTTCTTCTTTAATATTAAGTTC